>NC_057802.1:170780557-170798098 GCF_018294505.1 Triticum aestivum | reverse complement strand
ATCAAATGACAACTCATGTCTATGGCTAGGAAACATAACCATCTTTGATCAACGAGCTAGTCAAGTAGAGGCATACTAGTGACACTCTGTTTGTCTATGTATTCACACAAGTATTATGTTTCCGGTTAATACAATTCTAGCATGAATAATAAACATTTATCATGAAATAAGGAAATAAATAATAACTTTATTATTGCCTCTAGGGCATATTTCCTTCAGTCTCCCACTTGCACTAGAGTCAATAATCTAGATCACATCGCCATGTGATTTAACATCAATAGTTCACATCACCATGGGATTAACACCCATAGTTCACATCGTCATGTGACCAACACCCAAAAGGTTTACTAGAGTCAATAATCTAGTTCACATCGCTATGTGATTAACACCCAAAGAGTACTAAGGTGTGATCATGTTTTGCTTGTGAGAGAAATTTAGACAACGGGTCTGCCATATTCAGATCCGTATGTATTTTGCAAATTTCTATGTCTACAATGCTCTGCACGGAGCTACTTTAGCTAATTGCTCCCACTTTCAATATGTATCCAGATGAAGACTTAGAGTCATCTGGATCAGTGCCAAAACTTGTATCGACGTAACCCTTTTACGACGAACCTTTTGTCACCTCCATAATCGAGAAACATATCCTTATTCCACTAAGGATAATTTTGACCGCTGTCCAGTGATCTACTCCTAGATCACTATTGTACCCCCTTGCCAAAATCATGTTGGAAATATGCCCTAGAGGCAATAATAAAATGGTTATTATTATATTTCCTTGTTCATGATAATTGTCTATTGTTCATGCTATAATTGTGTTATCCGGAAATCGTAATACATGTGTGAATACATAGACCACAACATGTCCCTAGTGAGCCTCTAGTTGACTAGCTCGTTGATCAACAGATAGTCATGGTTTCCTGACTATGGACATTGGATGTCATTGATAACGGGATCACATCATTAGGAGAATGATGTGATGGACAAGACCCAATCCTAAGCATAGCACAAAGATCGTGTATTTCGTTTGCTAGAGCTTTTCCAATGTCAAGTATCATTTCCTTAGACCATGAGATCGTGTAACTCCCGGATGCCGTAGGAGTGCTTTGGGTGTACCAAACGTCACAACGTAACTGGGTGACTATAAAGGTACACTACAGGTATCTCTGAAAGTGTCTGTTGGGTTGACACGGATCGAGACTGGGATTTGTCACTCCGTATGACGGAGAGGTATCTCTGGGCCCACTCGGTAATGCATCATCATAATGAGCTCAAAGTGACCAAGTGGTTGGTCACGGGATCATGCATTACGGTACGAGTAAAGTGACTTGCCGGTAACGAGATTGAACATGGTATTGGGATACCGACGATCGAATCTCGGGCAAGTAACGTACCGATTGACAAAGGGAATTGTATACGGGATTGATTGAATCCTCGACATCGTGGTTCATCCGATGAGATCATCGTGGAACGTGTGGGAGCCAACATGGGTATCCAGATCCCGCTGTTGGTTATTGACCGGAGAGTCGTCTCGGTCATGTCTGCATGTCTCCCGAACCCGTAGGGTCTACACACTTAAGGTTCGGTGACGCTAGGGTTGTAGATATTAGTATGCGGAAATACGAAAGTTGTTCGGAGTCCCGGATGAGATCCCGGACGTCACGAGGAGTTCCGGAATGGTCCAGAGGTGAAGAAATATATATAGGAAGTGCAGTTTCGGCCACCGGGAAAGTTTCGGGGGTCACCGGTATTGTACCGGGACCACCGGAAGGGTCCCGGGGGTCCACCGGGTCGGGCCACCTATCCCGGAGGGCCCGATGGGCTGAAGTGGGAAGGAACCAGCCCCTAGTGGGCTGGTGCGCCCCCCCTTGGGCCTCCCCCTGCGCCTAGGGTTGGAAACCCTAGGGGTGGGGGGCGCCCCACTTGGCTTGGGGGGCAAGCCACCCCCCTTGGCCGCCGCCCCCCTGGAGATTGGATCTCCCAGGGGGCGGCGCCCCCCAGGGCCCCTATATATAGTGGAGGGGAGGGAGGGCAGCCGCACCACAGCCCCTGGCGCCTCCCTCTCCCTCCCGTGACACCTCTCCCTCTCGCTGAGCTTGGCGAAGCCCTGCCGAGATCCCCGCTACGTCCACCACCACGCCGTCGTGCTGCTGGATCTCCATCAACCTCTCCTTCCCCCTTGCTGGATCAAGAAGGAGGAGACGTCTTCCCCAACCGTACGTGTGTTGAACGCGGAGGTGCCGTTCGTTCGGCGCTCGGTCATCGGTGATTTGGATCACGACGAGTACGACTCCATCAACCCCGTTCACTTGAACGCTTCCGCTCGCGATCTACAAGGGTATGTAGATGCACTCCTCTCTCTCTCTCGTTGCTAGATGACTCCATAGATTGATCTTGGTGATGCGTAGAAAATTTTAAATTTCTGCTACGATCCCCAACAGTGGTATCAGAGCCAGGTTTATGTGTAGTTTCTATGCACGAGTAGAACACAAACTTGTTGTGGGCGTAGATGTTGTCAATTTTCTTGCCACTACTAGTCTTATCTTGTTTCGTCGGCATCGTGGGATGAAGCGGCCCGGACCGACCTTACACGTACGCTTACGTGAGACAGGTTCCACCGACTGACATGCACTAGTTGCATAAGGTGGCTAGCGGGTGTCTGTCTCTCCCACTTTAGTCGGAACGGATTCGATGAAAAGGGTCCTTATGAAGGGTAAATAGAAATTGGCATATCACGTTGTGGTTTTACGTAGGTAAGAAATGTTCTTGCTAGAAACCTATAGAAGCCACGTAAAAACATGCAACAACAATTAGAGGACGTCTAACTTGTTTTTGCAGCATATGCCTTATGATGTGATATGGCCAAAAGGATGTGATGAATGAAATATATGTGATGTATGAGATTGATCATGTTCTTGTAATAGGAATCACGACTTGCATGTCGATGAGTATGACAACCGGCAGGAGCCATAGGAGTTGTCTTTATTTTTTGTATGACCTGCGTGTCATTGAATAACGCCATGTAAATTACTTTACTTTATTGCTAAACACGTTAGCCATAGAAGTAGAAGTAATCGTTGGCGTGACAACTTCATGAAGACACGATGATGGAGATCATGGTGTCATGCCGGTGACGAAGATGATCATGGCGCCCCGAAGATGGAGATCAAAAGGAGCAAAATGATATTGGCCATATCATGTCACTATTTGATTGCATGTGATGTTTATCATGTTTTACATCTTATTTGCTTAGATCGACGGTAGTAAGTAAGATGATCCCTTATAATAATTTCAAGAAAGTGTTCCCCCTAACTGTGCACCGTTGCGAAGGTTCGTTGTTTCGAAGCACCACGTGATGATCGGGTGTGATAGATTCTAACGTTCGAATACAACGGGTGTAAGCCAGATTTACACACGCAATACACTTAGGTTGACTTGACGAGCCTAGCATGTACAGACATGGCCTCGGAACACGGAAGACCGAAAGGTCGAGCATGAGTCGTATAGAAGATACAATCAACATGAAGATGTTCACCGATATTGACTAGTCCGTCTCACGTGATGATCGGACACGGCCTAGTTGACTCGGATCATGTTTCACTTAGATGACTAGAGGGATGTCTATCTGAGTGGGAGTTCATTGAATAATTTGATTAGATGAACTTAATTATCATGAACTTAGTCTAAAATCTTTACAATATGTCTTGTAGATCAAATGGCCCACGTTGCCCTCAACTTCAACGCGTTCCTAGAGAAAACCAAGCTGAAAGATGATGGCAGCAACTATACGGACTGGGTTCGGAACCTGAGGATCATCCTCATAGCTGCCAAGAAAGATTATGTCCTAGAAGCACCGCTAGGTGAAGCACCCATCCCAGAGAACCAAGACGTTATGAACGCTTGGCAGTCACGTGCTGATGATTACTCCCTCGTTCAGTGCGGCATGCTTTACAGCTTAGAACCGGGGCTCCAAAAGCGTTTTGAGCAACACGGAGCATATGAGATGTTCGAAGAGCTGAAAATGGTTTTCCAAGCTCATGCCCGGGTCGAGAGATATGAAGTCTCCGACAAGTTCTTCAGTTGTAAGATGGAGGAAAACAGTTCTGTTAGTGAACACATACTCAAAATGTCTGGGTTACACAACCGCTTGACTCAGCTGGGAGTTAATCTCCCGGATGATGCGGTCATTGACAGAATCCTTCAGTCGCTTCCACCGAGCTACAAGAGCTTTGTGATGAACTTCAATATGCAGGGGATGGAAAAGACCATTCCTGAGGTATATTCAATGCTGAAATCAGCGGAGGTGGAGATCAAAAAGGAACATCAAGTGTTGATGGTGAATAAAACCACTAAGTTCAAGAAAGGCAAGGGTAAGAAGAACTTCAAGAAGGGCGGCAAGGGAGTTGCCGCGCCCGGTAAGCCAGTTGCCGGGAAGAAGCCAAAGAATGGACCCAAGCCTGAGACTGAGTGCTTTTATTGCAAGGGAAGTGGTCACTGGAAGCGGAACTGCCCCAAATACTTAGCGGACAAGAAGGCCAGCAACACCAAAGGTATATGTGATATACATGTAATTGATGTGTACCTTACCAGTACTCGTAGTAGCTCCTGGGTATTTGATACCGGTGCGGTTGCTCATATTTGTAACTCAAAACAGGAGCTGCGGAATAAGCGGAGACTGGCGAAGGACGAGGTGACGATGCGCGTCGGGAATGGTTCCAAGGTCGGTGTGATCGCCGTCGGCACGCTACCTCTACATTTACCTACGGGATTAGTTTTAAACCTCAATAATTGTTATTTAGTGCCAGCTTTGAGCATGAACATTGTATCTGGATCTCGTTTAATGCGAGATGGCTACTCATTTAAATCCGAGAATAATGGTTGTTCTATTTATATGAGAGATATGTTTTATGGTCATGCCCCGCTGGTCAATGGTTTATTCTTAATGAATCTCGACCGTGATGTTACACATATTCATAGTGTGAATACCAAAAGACGTAAAGTTGATAACGATAGTCCCACATACTTGTGGCACTGCCGCCTTGGTCACATTGGTGTCAAGCGCATGAAGAAGCTCCATGCCGATGTACTTTTAGAGTCACTCGATTATGAATCATTTGACACATGCGAACCATGCCTCATGGGAAAAATGACCAAGACTCCGTTCTCCGGAACAATGGAGCGAGCAACCAACTTGTTAGAAATCATACATACTGATGTGTGCGGTCCAATGAGTGTTGAGGCTCGCGGAGGCTATCGTTATGTTCTCACTCTCACTGATGACTTGAGTAGATATGGGTATGTCTACCTAATGAAACACAAGTCTGAGACCTTTGAAAAGTTCAAGGAATTTCAGAGTGAGGTTGAGAATCAACGTGACAGGAAAATAAAATTCTTACGATCAGATCGTGGAGGGGAATATTTGAGTCACGAATTTGGCACACACTTAAGGAAATGTGGAATTGTTTCACAACTCACGCCGCCTGGAACACCTCAGCGTAATGGGGTGTCCGAACGTCGTAATCGCACTCTATTGGATATGGTGCGATCTATGATGTCTCTTACTGATCTACCGCTATCATTCTGGGGCTATGCTTTAGAGACTGCCGCATTCACTTTAAATAGGGCTCCGTCGAAATCCGTTGAGACGACACCGTATGAATTATGGTTTGGGAAGAAACCAAAGCTGTCGTTTCTAAAAGTTTGGGGATGCGATGCTTATGTCAAGAAACTTCAACCTGAAAAGCTCGAACCCAAGTCGAAAAAATGCGTCTTCATAGGATACCCCAAGGAAACCATTGGGTATACCTTCTACCTCAGATCCGAAGGCAAGATCTTTGTTGCCAAGAACGGGTCCTTTCTGGAGAAAGAGTTTCTCTCGAAAGAAATAAGTGGGAGGAAAGTGGAACTTGATGAAGTACTACCTCTTGAAGCGGAAAGTAGTGCAGCTCAGGAAAATGTTCCTGTGGTGCATGCACCGACTAGAGAGGAAGTTAATGATGATGATGATCAAGGTACTTCGGATCAAGCTCCTACTGAACTTCGGAGGTCCACAAGGACACGTTCCGCGCCAGAGTGGTACGGCAACCCTGTCTTGGAAATCATGTTGTTAGACAACGGTGAACCTTCGAACTATGAAGAAGCAATGGCGGGCCCAGATTCCGACAAATGGCTAGAAGCCATGAAATCCGAGATAGGATCCATGTATGAAAACGAAGTATGGACTTTGACTGACTTGCCCGATGATCGGCGAGCCATAGAAAATAAATGGATCTTTAAGAAGAAGACAGACGCGGATGGTAATGTGACCATCTATAAGGCTCGACTTGTCGCTAAGGGTTATCGACAAGTTCAAGGGGTTGACTACGATGAGACTTTCTCACCCGTAGCGAAGCTGAAGTCCGTCCGAATCATGTTAGCAATTGCCACATTCTATGATTATGAGATATGGCAAATGGACGTCAAAACGGCATTCCTTAACGGCTTTCTTAAGGAAGAATTGTATATGATGCAGCCGGAAGGTTTGGTCGATCCTAAGAATGCTATCAAGGTATGCAAGCTCCAGCGCTCCATCTATGGGCTGGTGCAAGCATCTCGGAGTTGGAACATTCGCTTTGATGAGATGATCAAAGCGTTTGGGTTTACACAGACTTATGGAGACGCCTGTGTTTACAAGAAAGTGAGTGGGAGCTCTGTAGCATTTCTCTTATTATATGTGGATGACATACTATTGATGGGAAATGATATAGAATTCTTGGAAAGTATAAAGGCCTATTTTGAATAAGTGTTTTTCAATGAAGGACCTTGGAGAAGCTGCTTATATATTAGGCATCAAGATCTATAGAGATAGATCAAGACGCCTCATTGGTCTTTCACAAAGTACGTACCTTGACAAGATATTGAAGAAGTTCAATATGGATCAGTCCAAGAAGGGGTTCTTGCCTGTATTGCAAGGTGTGCAATTGAGCACGGCTCAATGCCCGACCACGGCAGAAGATAGAGAAAAGATGAGTGTCATCCCCTATGCCTCGGCCATAGGGTCTATTATGTATGCCATGCTGTGTACCAGACCTGATGTAAACCTTGCCGTAAGTTTGGTAGGAAGGTACCAAAGTAATCCCGGCATGGAACACTGGACAGAGGTCAAGAATATCCTGAAGTACCTGAAGAGGACTAAGGATATGTTTCTCGTTTATGGAGGTGACGAAGAGCTCGTCGTAAAGGGTTACGTCGATGCTAGCTTCGACACATATCTGGATGACTCTAAGTCACAAACCGGATACGTGTATATTTTGAATGGAGGGGCAGTAAGTTGGTGCAGTTGCAAGCAAAGCATCGTGGCGGGATCTACATGTGAAGCTGAGTACATGGCGGCCTCAGAGGCAGCCAAGAAGCAATCTGGATGAAGGAGTTCATTACCGACCTAGGGGTGATTCCCAATGCGTCGGGCCCGATGACTCTCTTCTGTGACAACACTGGAGCTATTGCCCTTGCCAAGGAGCCTAGGTTTCACAGGAAGACCAGGCATATCAAGCGTCGCTTCAACTCCATTCGTGAAAGTGTTCAAAATGGAGACATAGATATTTGTAAAGTACATACGGACCTGAATGTAGCAGATCCGTTGACTAAACCTCTCCCTAGAGCAAAACATGATCAACACCAGAACTCTATGGGTGTTCGATTCATCACAATGTAACTAGATTATTGACTCTAGTGCAAGTGGGAGACTGTTGGAAATATGCCCTAGAGGCAATAATAAAATGGTTATTATTATATTTCCTTGTTCATGATAATTGTCTATTGTTCATGCTATAATTGTGTTATCCGGAAATCGTAATACATGTGTGAATACATAGACCACAACATGTCCCTAGTGAGCCTCTAGTTGACTAGCTCGTTGATCAATAGATAGTCATGGTTTCTTGACTATGGACATTGGATGTCATTGATAACGGGATCACATCATTAGGAGAATGATGTGATGGACAAGACCCAATCCTAAGCATAGCACAAAGATCGTGTAGTTCGTTTGCTAGAGCTTTTCCAATGTCAAGTATCATTTCCTTAGACCATGAGATCGTGTAACTCCCGGATGCCGTAGGAGTGCTTTGGGTGTACCAAACGTCACAACGTAACTGGGTGACTATAAAGGTACACTACAGGTATCTCTGAAAGTGTCTGTTGGGTTGACACGGATCGAGACTGGGATTTGTCACTCCGTATGACGGAGAGGTATCTCTGGGCCCACTCGGTAATGCATCATCATAATGAGCTCAAAGTGACCAAGTGGTTGGTCACGGGATCATGCATTACGGTACGAGTAAAGTGACTTGCCGGTAACGAGATTGAACAAGGTATTGGGATACCGACGATCGAATCTCGGGCAAGTAACGTACCGATTGACAAAGGGAATTGTATACGGGATTGATTGAATCCTCGACATCGTGGTTCATCCGATGAGATCATCGTGGAACGTGTGGGAGCCAACATGGGTATCCAGATCCCGCTGTTGGTTATTGACCGGAGAGTCGTCTCGGTCATGTCTGCATGTCTCCCGAACCCGTAGGGACTACACACTTAAGGTTCGGTGACGCTAGGGTTGTAGAGATATTAGTATGCGGAAATCCAAAAGTTGTTCAGAGTCCCGGATGAGATCTCGGACGTCACGAGGAGTTCCGGAATGGTCTGGAGGTGAAGAAATATATATAGGAAGTGCAGTTTCGGCCACCGGGAAAGTTTCGGGGGTCACCGGTATTGTACCGGGACCACCGGAAGGGTCCCGGGGGTCCACCGGGTGGGCCCACCTATCCTGGAGGGCCCCATGGGCTGAAGTGGGAAGGAACCAGCCCCTAGTGGGCTGGTGCGCCCCCCCTTGGGCCTCCCCTGCGCCTAGGGTTGGAAACCCTAGGGGTGGGGGGCGCCCCACTTGGCTTGGGGGGCAAGCCACCCCCCTTGGCCGCCGCCCCCCAGGGCCCCTATATATAGTGGAGGGAAGGGAGGGCAGCCGCACCACAGCCCCCGGCGCCTCCCTCTCCCTCCCGTGACACCTCTCCCTCTCGCTGAGCTTGGCGAAGCCCTGCCGAGATCCCCGCTACTTCCACCACCACGCCGTCGTGCTGCTGGATCTCCATCAACCTCTCCTTCCCCCTTGCTGGATCAAGAAGGAGGAGACGTCTTCCCCAACCGTACGTGTGTTGAATGCGGAGGTGCCGTTCGTTCGGCGCTCGGTCATCGGTGATTTGGATCACGACGAGTACGACTCCATCAACCCCGTTCACTTGAATGCTTCCGCTCGCGATCTACAAGGGTATGTAGATGCACTCCTCTCTCTCTCTCGTTGCTAGATGACTCCATAGATTGATCTTGGTGATGCGTAGAAAATTTTAAATTTCTGCTACGATCCCCAACAAATCAGTGTAGGGTATACAATAGATCTGGTACATAGCATGGCATACTTTATAGAACCTATGGCTGAGGCATAGGGAATGACTTTCATTCTCTTTCTATCTTCTGCCGTGGTCGGGCTTTGAGTCTTACTCAATTTCACACCTTGTAACATAGGCAAGAACTCTTTCTTTGACTGTTCCATTTTGAACTACTTCAAAATCTTGGCAAGGTATGTACTCATTGAAAAAACTTATCAAGCGTTTTGATCTATCTCTATAGATCTTGATGCTCAATATGTAAGCAGCTTCACCGAGGTCTTTCTTTGAAAAACTCCTTTCAAACACTCCTTTATGATTTGCAGAATAATTCTACATTATTTCCGATCAACAATATGTCATTTACTTATCAGAAATGTTGTAGTGCTCCCACTCACTTTCTTGTAAATACATGCTTCACCGCAAGCCTGTATAAAACTATATGCTTTGATCAACTCATTAAAGCGTATATTCCAACTCCGAGATGCTTGCACCAGTCCATAGATGGATCGCTGGAGCTTGCACATTTTGTTAACACCTTTAGGATCGACAAAACCTTCTGGTTGCATCATATACAACTCTTCTTTAACAAATCCAGTTAAGGAATGCTGTTTTGTTAATCCATTTGCCAGATTTCATAAAATGCGGCAATTGCTAAAATGATTCGGACAGACTTAAGCATAGATACGAGTGAGAAACTCTCATCGTAGTCAACACCTTGAACTTGTCGAAAACCTTTTGCGACAATTCTAGCTTTGTAGATAGTAACACTACTATCAGCGTCCGTCTTCCTCTTGAAGATCCATTTAATCTCAATGGCTCGCCGATCATTTGGGAAAGTCAATCAAAGTTCATACTTTGTTCTCATACATGGATCCCATCTCAGATTTCATGGCCTCAAACCATTTCGCGGAATCTGGGCTCATCATCGCTTCCTCATAGTTCGTAGGTTCGTCATGGTCAAGTAACACGACCTCCAGAATAGGATTACCATACCACTCTGGTGCGGATCTCACTCTGGTTTACCTACGAGGTTCGGTAGTAACTTGATCTGAAGTTACATGATCATCATCATTAGCTTCCTCACTAATTGGTGTAGTAGTCACAGGAACAGATTTCTGTGATGAACTACTTTCCAATAAGGGAGCAGGTACAATTACCTCATCAAGTTCTACTTTCCTCCCACTCACTTCTTTCGAGAGAAACTTCTTCTCTAGAAAGGATCCATTCTTAGCAATGAATATCTTGCCTTCGGATCTGTAATAGAAGGTGTACTCAACTGTCTCCTTTGGGTATCCTATGAAGACACATTTCTCCGATTTGGGTTTGAGCTTATCATGATGGAACTTTTTCTTATAAGCATCGCAACCCCAAACTTTTAAGAAATGACAACTTTGGTTTCTTGCCAAACCACAGTTCATATGGTGTCGTCTCAAACGAATTTAGATGGCGCCCCTTTTTTACGTGAATGGAGCTGTCTCTAATGCATAACCCCAAAACTATAGTGGTAAATCGGTAAGAAACATCATAGATTGCACTATATCCAATAAAGTACGGTTAAGACGTTCGGACACACCATTATGCTGTGGTGTTCCAGATGGCGTGAGTTGCGAAACTATTCCGTATTGTTTCAAATGAAGACCAAACTCGTAACTCAAATATTCTCCTCCACGATCAGATCGTAGAAACTTTATTTTCTTGTTACGATGATTTTCTACTTCACTCTGAAATTATATGAACTTTTCAAACATTTCAGACTTATGTTTCATCAAGTAGATATACCCATATCTGCTCAAATCATCTTGAAGGTCAGAAAATAACGATACCCGCCGCGAGCCTCAACACTCATCGGATCGCATACATCAGTATGTATTATTTTTAATAAGTCAGTTGCTCGCTCCATTGTTCCAGAGAACGGAGTCTTAGTCATCTTGCCCATAAGGCATGGTTTGCAAGCATCAAGTGATTCCAAAATCTCATCAGCACGGAGTTTCTTCATGCACTTTACACCAATATGACCTAAACGGCAGTGCCGCAAATAAGTTGCACTATTATTATTATTAACTTTGCATCTTTTGGCTTCAATATTATGAATATGTGTATCACTACGATCGAGATCCAACGAACCATTTTCATTGGGTGTGTAACCATATAAGGTTTTATTCACGTAAACAGAACAACAATTATTCTCTAACTTAAATGAATAACCGTATTGCAATAAACATGATCAAATCATATTCACGCTCAACGCAAACACCAAATAACACTTATTTAGGTTCAACACTAATCCCGAAAGTATAGGGAGTGTGCGATGATGATCATATCAATCTTGGAACCACTTCCAACACACATCGTCACTTCATCCTTAACTAGTCTCTGTTAATTCTGCAACTCCCATTTTGAGTTACTAATCTTAGCAACTGAACTAGTATCAAATACTGAGGGGTTGCTATAAACACTAGTAAAGTACACATCAATAACATGTATATCAAATATACCTTTGTTCACTTTGCAATCCTTCTTATCCGCCAAATACTTGGGGCAGTTCCGCTTCCAGTGACCAGTCCCTTTGCAGTAGAAGCATTCAGTCTCAGGCTTAGGTCCAGACTTGGGCTTCTTCACTTGAGCAGCAACTCGCTTGCCGTTCTTCTTGAAGTTCCCCTTCTTCCCTTTGCCCTTTTCTTGAAACTAGTAGTCTTGTCAACCATCAACACTTGATGTTTTTCTTGATTTCTACCTTCGTCGATTTCAGCATCACGAAGAGCTTGGGAATCATTTCCGTTATCCCTTGCATATTATAGTTCATCAGGAAGTTCTAGTAACTTGGTGATAGTGACTAGAGAACTCTGTCAATCACTATCTTATCTGGAAGATTAACTCCCACTTGATTCAAGTGATTGTAGTACTCAGACATTCTGAGCACATGCTCACTAGCTGAGAAATTCCCCTCCATCTTGTAGGAAAAGTACTGTCAGAGGTCACATACCTCTCGACACGGGCATGAGTATGAAATACCAATTTCAACTCTTAGAACATCTTATATGCTCTGTGGCGTTCAAAACATTTTTGAATTTCCGGTTCTAAGCCGTAAAGCATGGTGCACTAAACTATCTAGTAGTCATCATACCGAGCTTTTGTCAAACGTTCATAACGTCTGCGTCTGCTCCTGCAATAGGTCTATCACCTAGCAGTGCATCAAGGACATAATACTTCTGTGCAGCAATGACATTAATCCTCAGATCACGGACCAAGTCCGCATCATTGCTACTAACATCTTTCAACTTAGTTTTCTCTAGGAACATATCAAAATAAAACAGGGGAGCAAAACGCGAGCTATTGATCTACAACATAGATATGCTAATACTACCAGTACTAAGTTCATGATAAATTTAAGTTCAATTAATCATATTACTTAAGAACTCCCACTTAGATAGACATCTCTCTAATCCTCTAAGTGATCACGTGATCCAAATCAACTAAACCATGTCCGATCATCACGTGAGATGGAGTAGTTTCAGTGGTGAACATCACTATGTTGATCATATCTACTATATGATTCACGCTCGACCTTTCGGTCTCAGTGTTCCGAGGCCATATCTGTTATATGCTAGGCTCGTCAAGTTTAACCTGAGTATTCCGCGTGTGTAACTGTTTTGCACCCGTTGTATTTGAACGTAGAGCCTATCACACCCGATCATCACGTGGTGTCTCAGCACGAAGAACTTTTGCAACGGTGCATACTCACGGAGAACACTTATACCTTGATAATTTAGTGAGAGATCATCTTATAATGCTACCGTCAATCAAAGCAAGATAAGATGCATAAAAGATAAACATCACATGCAATCAATATAAGTGATATGATATGGCCATCATCATCTTGTGCTTGTGATCTCCATCTCTGAAGCACCGTCATGATCACCATCGTCACCGGCGCGACACCTTGATCTCCATCGTAGCATCGTTGTCGTCTCGCCAACTTATGCTTCTACGACTATCGCTACCGCTTAGTGATAACGTAAAGCATTACAGGGCGATTGCATTGCACACAATAAAGCGACAACCATATGGCTCCTGCCAGTTGCCGATAACTCGGTTACAAAACATGATCATCTCATACAATAAAATTTAGCGTCATGTCTTGACCATATCACATCACAACATGCCCTGCAAAAACAAGTTAGACATCCTCTACTTTGTTGTTGCAAATTTTACGTGGCTGCTACGGGCTTAGCAAGAACCGTTCTTACCTATGCATCAAAACCACAACGATAGTTTGTCAAGTTGCTGCTATTTTAACCTTCGCAAGGACCGGGCGTAGCCACACTCGGTTCAACTAAAGTTGGAGAAACTGACACCCGCCAGCCACCTGTGTGCAAAGCACGTCGGTAGAACCAGTCTCGCGTAAGCGTACGCGTAATGTCGGTCCGGGCCGCTTCATCCAACAATACCGCCGAACCAAAGTATGACATGCTGGTAAGCAGTATGACTTATATCGTCCACAACTCACTTGTGTTCTACTCGTGCATATGACATCTACGCATAAAACCAGGCTCGGATGCCACTGTTGGGGAACGTAGTAATTTAAAAAAAATTCATACGCACACGCAAGATCATGGTGATGCATAGCAACGAGAGGGGAGAGTGTTGTCCACGTACCCTTGTAGACCGAAAGCGGAAGCGTTATGACAACGCGGTTGATGTAGTCGTATGTCTTTACGATCCGACCGATCCAAGTACCGAACGCACGGCACCTCCGAGTTCAGCACACGTTCAGCTCGATGACGTCCCTCGAACTCCGATCCAGCCGAGCTTTGAGGGAGAGTTCCGTCAGCACAACGGCGTGGTGACGATGATGATGTTCTACCGACGCAGAGCTTCGCCTAAGCACCGTTACGATATTATCGAGGTGGATTATGGTGGAGGGGGGGCACCGCACACGGCTAAAAGATCACTGATCAATTGTTGTGTCTCCAAGGGGTGCCCCCTCCCCGTATATAAAGGAGTGGAGGAGGGGGAGGGCCGGCCCTCTCTATGGCGCGCCCTAGGAGGAGTCCTACTCCCACCAGGAGTAGGATTCCCCCCTTCCAAGTAGTAGGAGTAGGAGTCAAGGAAAGGGGAGAGAGAAGAGAAGGAAGGAGGGGGCGCAACCCCTCCCCCTAGTCCAATTCGGACTAGGCCTTGGGGGGCGCCAGGCCTCTCCTCTCTCTTTCCCCTAAAGCCCAATAAGGCCCATATACTCCTCGGCGAATTCCCGTAACTCTCCGGTACTCCGAAAAATACCCGAATCACTTGGAACCTTTCCGATGTCCGAGTATAGTCGTCCAATATATCGATCTTTACGTCTCGACCATTTCGAGACTCCTCGTCATGTCCTCGATCTCATCCGAGACTCTGAACTACCTTCGATACATCAAAAACACATAAACTCATAATATAACCGTCATCGAACTTTAAGTGTGCGGACCCTACGGGTTCGAGAACAATGTAGACATGACCGAGACACATCTTCGGTCAATAACCAATAGCGGAACCTGGATGCTCATATGGGCTCCCACATATTCTACGAAGATCTTTATCGGTCAGACCGCATAACAACATACGTTGTTCCCTTTGTCATCGGTATGTTACTTGCCCGAGGTTCGATCGTCGGTATCTTAATACCTAGTTCAATCTCGTTACCGGCAAGTCTCTTTACTCGTTCCGTAATACATCATCCCGCAACTAACTCATTAGTTACAATGCTTGCAAGGCTTATAGTGATGTGCATTACTGAGTGGGCCCAGAGATACCTCTCCGACAATCGGAGTGACAAATCCTAATCTCGAAATACGCCAACCCAACAAGTACCTTTGGAAGCACCTGTAGAGCACCTTTATAATCACCCAGTTACGTTGTGACGTTTGGTAGCACACAAAGTGTTCCTCCGGTAAACGGGAGTTACATAATCTCATAGTCATAGGAACATGTATAAGTCATGAAGAAAGCAATAACAACATACTAAACGATCTGAGTGCTAAGCTAACGGAATGGGTCAAGTCAATCACATCATTCTCCTAATGATGTGATCCCGTTAATCAAATAACAACTCATGTCTATGGCTAGGAAACATAACCATCTTTGATCAACGAGCTAGTCAAGTAGAGGCATACTAGTGACACTCTGTTTGTCTATGTATTCACACATGTATCAAGTTTCCAGTTAATACAATTCTAGCATGAATAATAAACATTTATCATGATATAAGGAAATAAATAATAACTTTATTATTGCCTCTAGGGCATATTTCCTTCAGGAAGATCGATGGAGGCGCGCAGGACACACAACTGGCAGCGTTCTTGTCCTCGATCGCCTGTGCCGCATCCACGTCTGGCTACGCCGGCTCTGTGTTATGAGCGGCTGCTTGAGCACGCGCGGCCTCGTAGTGTGCCCACTGCTCGGCCATGAAATTAGGGTTCGCCGCGGCTCGTTGCGGCCATGGCCACCACAGCCACCTCGCTCACGCGCTCACAGTAGATTTGGTCGACAGCCAGCAGATGTTGCTCCTCCGTCTGGGCGGTGGTGAAGTGCGCCTTCACCATCTCCATTGTCAAGTCGGCATGCACTGTCGCGGGCTCCAACGCTGAGTCATAGTCGGACTCTGTCTGCATCGTAGGGTCGTCGTAGGAGACCTTACGGGAGCTGGCCGGCATGCCGGCCTCGACCCGCCTGGCACAGCGGCTCTGCCAGGCGGCCGCAAGGAGGGCCACCTCATGCTTCTGCTGGGTCGAGAGGCTCTCCTACAAAGCGTTCCCGCTCGCGGTCATGGTGGATGTGGTGCATGGAAGAAAGATTTGGAGCGGGTGTGTTGTACTGTGTTGTGAGCTTGGTGTGACCGCCTTTAAATAGCGGATTCCAATGAGGCAAAGTGTCAGGGTGAGTCAATGTGTGGGTGCTGGAGTTGGTTTCTGGGCCGGCGAGTGTACGAACATTTTTAAGTTCATGAACAGTTTTTAAATTTACAATAATGTTTGAATGAACAAAATTAAATCCATGAAGAATTTTCAAATGCGTCAAATTTGTAAAATTTTGGTAATTCTTTTATAAATTTATGAACATATTTTTATTTTTATGAAAATATTTCCAATTTTGTAAATTCAAAATCTATTAAAACACAAAGTCTCTTTTATTAGTAAGCAGTTTTTTTTGAGAAACTTATTAGCAAGCAGCTAGTATCTTCTTTCAAGAGCCAGCGCGAGGAAAAAAAAGAGCGAAGCAAGATGAGCGACGCTATTGGGCTTGGCCGATAGCACATTACTCGACAACTGCTGTGCATTTGCTCTTCGACGCTTATGGCGCTGTTTTCGGTGAAAACATTAATTAAGGTGCAATCTTTTTAAAGTTCACTCCTGTCTTTCCACATTGCGACAAGTGGCACACTGCATGTGTGTCACTTGTCGCAACGCGGGAGTTTTCCCTTTTTTCATAGACCTGTTTATTCAAAATGTTTTATTTTTTAAACTATGCGTTTAAATCTTGAACCGTTTTCAGCGTTGAATTCCCAACGTCGAGATTTTCAAAACTAGATTTCATATTGATACATTTTGGTGAACTTAAAAAATCGAACGAAAAACCAAACCGAAAGCATGTCTTTTTTTCCTTTTCAAAAAAGGCAGGACTGTGCCTCCCCCAGAAGCAAATCCGTGCATCTACGAGAAGTAAACCTGTGCCTCTCGCGGAAGGAAAAAAACGTGTTTTTTTCCGTTTCCGAGAGGCAGGGCCATGCTTTGCGGAAGGAAAAAGAAAAAGAAAACGCATTCTTTTTTTTTCCCGTTTCCGAGAGGCACAGCCGTGCCTCTCGCGGAAGCAAAACCGTGCCTCTCGCAAAAAAGAATACAACACATTTTTTTCCATTTCTAAAAGGCACGTCCGTGCCTCTTGCGGAAGCAGAACCATGCCCCTAGCGAACGAAAAAAAACATGTTTTTGTCGTTTCCGAGAGGCACGACCTTGCGTCTCGCAGAAGCAAATTCGCGCCTCTTGCAGAAGCAAAACCGTGCTTCTCGTGAAAGAAAAAAAGAAACATGTTTTTTTTCCGTTTTCTGAGAGACACGACCATGCTTATCACGGAAGCAAAGAAAAAA
>NC_057802.1:170727542-170780228 GCF_018294505.1 Triticum aestivum | reverse complement strand
ATTTCAAAAAAGTTTTAAAATCCAAAATTGTTGTGAATTTTGAAAAAAGAACTGTTCAAAAAATCATAAATGTTCATGAATTCAAAAAATGTTCAAATATTAAAAAATGTTCATGAGGTTCAAAAAACGTTCACGAATTTAAAGAAATGTTTTCGTATTTAAAAAATGTTCACAGTATTATAGGAAATGTCCGTCAAAATAAAATTTGCATGTATATTTGTAAATTACAAAATGTTCGTGAGTCTAAAAGATGTTCATGATTTTTTTTGAAAAATTCAAAAATGTTTGGGAATTTCTAAAATTTGTACCCAAATTTATAATAATGTTGATTGATTCAAAAATGTCCGCTGACTCAAAATAATGTTCAAAATTTCAGAAAATGTTCGCTGATTCAAAAACAAATTCACGAATATGAATTTTTTTACGATGATAAAAATGTTGATGAATTTAAAAAATATTCAGGTTTACATAAAAATTTATAATTTAGAAAAAATCACGAATTTAAAATTGTTCTGAAAATAAATAATAATAGATAAAAATCAAGGAAACCATTTAAAATAAAGAAAAGGGAAAACGAAAAATAAAAAATGAGAACGAAAAAGGAGAAAAAAATAAAATTAAAAAAGAAAACTGGTTTAGGAAGGTTCTAGAAACCTTCCCAAAACCGAAAATGAGCCAGTTTGGCCGACTGAGATGTACTTAACTGGAAACAGTGGGTGTGCACCGCGTGCCAAATAGGATGCCCGGCCGTTTTCTTCCTTGCTCGTAGAAAGCGCATAAGGATTACTGCATGCTTCTTAAGCGGTCCGGCCCATATAGTGTGGCAACACAACAGTGTGGTTTTCCGGTTTGGGGAACATCCTAGAAGCTTTCCTTCACTTGTTTTTTTTCTTTCTCTTTTCCTGTTTTTCCTATTTACTCGGTTTTATAGAGATTAGAGAACTTTTCCTGTTGAAGCCACAGAGTCATTACTAAAGATATCAGAGAATGGCCAAAGTCCTTTTCTACTTGTAGCATAGAGTTTAGGACCTTCGAACATAGAGTTTAGGAGCTCGAACTTCGAAGCTCGCAACCTCACAGCACATGTTTAATCTCTAGGTGTTATTCGTCATGGTTGGTTGGGTCAACTCAGAAATCTTTTGTCTGTCCCTATAAATATTGCGACGATTTAAATAAGGCTTTGCAAGTTTGCTTAAAATAAAAAGGCCAAACCCAACATATAGATTTGAAAATTCGTTAGCGAATCTTTGTGTTTTATTGTTTAACCTGCTCACTCACTGGCACAAGGTCAAGGAAAGGCGGGGCCAAGACATGCAAGGTTTATTGAGCTCAACCCAACATTAGATGTTTATTAAAGATCATTAGCAAAATCATTACTACTCCCTCCGTAAACTAATATAAGAGCATTTAGATTACTAGTTTAGTGATCCAAATGCTCTTATATTAGTTTACAGAGAGAGTATCTTTTACTGTTGATTGATGACACTGTTGCAGTGAAGATGAGCTCCAATATGCCTGCCTTGCCCTAACGCGCGTGCTTTGCGTATCGCCTTGGGGGACGTGTGGAATATTCCGAGGGAGAAGTTGTTCAGATTTACGGGGCCAGACTGGCTTCTCATCCTGCTTGACCAATTGGGGTCTCCGGTACGCGAGCAAGTGTTATTTATGTTCTGGAGAGCTTGGCATCTGAGAAACAATTTGATTTTTGTAAGAGGGAAAGAATCGGTGAATGCGTCTGTTATCTTCGTGGAAAATTATTGGAAGACTTTCTCGACTTCCAACGCTCGTGTGCAAGTGGACCAAAGCACCAAAGGGGAGGGGTGATGGGGAATGGGGAGAATCTTAGTCTGCAAAAAGAAAATGATCATGCTATTTGGAAGCCTCCGGAGCGGGAGTATATTAAGGTAAACGTTGATGCTAGTTTTGTGGAGAGCTTGAGATCTGCTAGCGTTGGGGTTGTCGCTAGGAATCATCTGGGAGAAGTCTTGGTGTCTTCTTAGGATTTTATTCGAGTGTGCTCCGGAGCGGAGGAGGCGGAACTTCGTGCGTGCCTCGCCGGGTTGTACATTGGTATTACTCTTCACAAACTAATTATCTTGAAAACTGGTTGTTCCTTTGCTGCATCTTTCCTAGCGAAAGAAACTGTTGACAGGTCTCCTTATGTGGATCTAAAAATGGAAGCGGTCAGCGCGTTTATTGTTGATCTCAAGATTGTTAAGATTGATAGGCAGGCTAACAAGGCGGTGCATGAGATAGCAAAATTTAGTTTTGATAGCATGTCCAATGGTATACTGTGTAATTCTGTTCCGCCCTGCGTGGCTAATTATGTAATGAACGATTGTAAGACTATTGTTATTTGATCAATATATGTGTGGAGTTTTTCAAAAAAAAAGGAGCCCGCCTTGCCCTTGGTGCACCTATTTTGTCCTTACCCATTGAGGAACTTTCTTTTTCATACGATCCAACATGGACCAGGTTTCACTATTAGAATTTCTAATAACCGAACGACATAACAAAGCATCCCATCCTAGACTCCCAATGCATATACTCTATCCGTCCGGAAAAGTTTGTTGCTGAAATGGATGTATCTAGCATCAAATTGGTGCTAGATACATCCATTCAAGACACAACCTTGGGACAAGCTTTTTCGGACGGAGGACAAACCAAAAATATGAAAGGGGGTTCGTTCGGGCGCCTATTGCTAGCAGATTACTAACAACAAAACTAGGAGTTCAAAAGGACTGTAATGGGACAACGCAAAACACCAGTAGCTACGCGCATCAACAGAGGGCACGTCATGCATGTATAAAAAATGCAGGTACAATCTACACATTGGAATTACACACCAAAACCGAATTATAACAAGAATGATCCAATCTAACAACTGTATAAGCAGCAAGAAGAGAAGCCTAAAATCCTCTAAAAATAGTTAGGAGGCAAGCGGTAGTGATCGGAAAGTGTTTCTGCACAAGAGTTGAATTGCTACAGTATGTATATATGCATCCTTTGTTGGGAAGATGCTTGCCTGTGGAACAATTAATATGCTACATGAATAATCCTTTTTTCTTAGCCAAAATCGGGCACACACTGTGGGTTTGTACATACAAATGATCGATCGATCGATCTCATCCCGCCAGAAAGCAAGTAATTTGCTCAAGGTTGCAAGCAAGATATGTATGTACATGGATGGATCACTTGGCATTGAGCTTGGTCGCCGCCGCCGCCGCCGGCCTCTTCTTCCCGAGCTTGTACCTGACCATCCTGAGGATCCTCAAGAACCAGTAGGCGCTCACCAGTTGCAAACCCGCAGCCATCGCCTGGCGAATTGGAAAATAACATCACAGAAAAGGAACTTAGTAACGGATATTCCCTTTTGCTCCTACGTGCATATGCACCCATTGTCGAAATACACATTTCGAAAAGTAAGCACTACATACGGAAAAAGTTGGGAATAGCTGGCGTTTGAAATAGGTACACTTTTTTTTGGCAAAAAAAAAGTGCCAAAAAAAAAGAGAGAGGTGAAGTTGAGATTTGGGTTCGAGATCGTTAGGGAGCGGAACGGCGGGAGATTTGTTTGGTCCTTCTGCGCGTCTGGTTACAAAATACCTTGATGAGGATGGGGTAGTCTGTTGTCAAGGTTACGTAGGTGAGGTACGGTCCACCAACCATCCGTCCCACCGAAAAGGTCGCCGCAAACAGAATCTGCACGTACGCGGGGTTCCGGAGAAGAGAGACATGTAGTTAATTATAGTACTGTTCACAGAAGACGAGAGAGAGAGGAAGAAGAAGAGGCTGAGGTCTGTCTGTGTATACATCGACGAGGAGGTTGAGGTCCGTGTCCTTGACGCCGAGCTCCTTGAGCATCTCCCTGAGGTGCAGCAGCGGGCTGGAGATCTCCGTGATGAACATGCACGCCATCATCTCCGTGCCGCACCTCTGGTAGGCCAGGCCGGCGCCGATGCCGACGATGCTGACCAGGTGGTGCACGGTGTTGTCCAGCCGCACGTCGCCGTTGAGGTGGCAGCACGCCGCGTCGTAGATCATGTACGACAGCGTCACCGCCAGAGACTTCATCTGTCGATTCGACGGACACACGAACGTGCGTACAGGAAGGAGGACGGAGTCAGTGCATGCGCGCGCGTGTATCACGGATCAGCGAGCGCAGCGGTGTGCGGTGGCGGCGCGTACCTGGCGCGGCGAGGAGGGGGCGTTGAGGGGGCAGACGGGGCAGGACCACTCCTGGACGGAGAGGCAGGCCATGCAGACGGCGGCGACGGCGTGCATGGTGGAGACGGCGCGGTTGCAGAACTCGTAGGACCGCTTCGGCATCAGCGCCCGCATCACCAGGAACGCCGTCGACCAGAAGGCCAGCCCGGTCACCACGTAGCTCAGCACGAAGTCCTCCATCGTTTCGATACGTCCCCACCCAGACCCAGCGCGGCGGCGCGGGGGCCTCGCCTCGACGATTATTATGATATAGAGGGACGATCGATTGGCGGAAGGAGGAAGAAACAACAATGATGTCGAGCAATCGGCGACGGGAGTATATAGGGGCAGAGGGAGCGAGGTCACGGAGGCAGCGTGAGTGACAGGTGCGGAGTCGGAGTAGAATACTGTTGCGATTGAGCTTTTTCGTTTATTACAGAAGAGAAGAAGTAGAGGTTTCAATGGGGGCGGTTGGGGACGGATACGGGTCTAACTCCAATCCGCTGGGAAATAATTTGACGCGCACTTAAAGCGCCGCCTGATTAATTCGTTCCGGACTCTTCTTTTCAGCCGAATTCGTTCCTGACTCTGATGATGAGTGGCACTGTAGCACCCGTGCGGTTTGTGTTCTCCTTCTCCAAACCCAACCAGTTTTGACATGTTTCCTATGACACAATTGTTTTATTTTTGAGGGAAATGACACACAATTGTTGGAGGTATCATGACGATTTTATCCGAGAGTATCTACAATTGGACTACTCAAACATATACCCTATTCGTCCGGGCAGACGGTCCGGTCCATGACATGTCACAAAATCGCGACCCAGCCGCACCCTTTATGCCGGCCCGGTACATCCAGGCTGACTGGCACCCCTTGTATCCAGCACATATCTAGGGCGGATATGGGGAGTCCCGGACATGCCCGGGCGCGTCCGTCACGTCTGGTCTAGCACACACTGGCCCATTCCGACCCCACATATATTCATCATCCCTATTCACATCCTGGACGAAACCCTACCCACTCCGCCCCCAAGCTCTTTTCCGGCGATCTTCGGCCTTCTCTGACATGGCGGGTAACGGATTCGACTCAGAGATCTCCTGATCCGCCGAGTGGGACCTCCCCATGCAGGGAAGAGGAGGAGATGGCCGTCCGCATGGCTCTCCACCCCTCTCGGGAGGAGTGCGCCTAACCGCGGTCGGAGTTGACCCGACGGAAATGTTGGGGAACGCAGTAATTCAAAAAAATTCCTACGATCACGCAAAATCTATCTAGGAGATGCATAGCAACGAGACGGGAGAGTGTGTCCACGTACCCTCGTAGACCGAAAGCGGAAGCGTTTAGTAACGCGGTTGATGTAGTCGAATGCCTTCACGATTCAACCGATCCAAGTGCCGAACGTACGGCACCTCCGTGCTCAGCACGCGTTCAACACGATGACGTCCCTCGAGCTCTTGATCCAGTAGAGGGTCGAGGGAGATTTTCGTCAGCACGACGGCGTGGCGACGGTGATGATGAAGTTACTGGCGCAGGGCTTCGCCTAAGCACTACGACGATATGACCGAGGTGTTAAACTGTGGAGGGGGGCACCGCACACGGCTAAGAGATTGTCTCTTCTACTTTGGGGTGCCCCCTGGCCACGTATATAAAGGAGGGGGGAGAGAGGCCGGCGGTCAGGAGGGGCGCGCCATGGGGGGAGTCCTACTTGGACTCCTAGTCCAAGTAGGATTCGGCCCCCCTTTTTCCTTTCTTCCACCGGAGGGAATAGGAAGGAGAGGGAGAGGGAAAGGGAAGGGGGACGCCGCCCCCTCCTCCTTGTCCAATTCGGACTCCCAAGGAGGGGGCGCGCGGCCACCTCCCGTGGCCTTCCCTCCCTCTCCCTTAGGCCCATGTTGGCCCAACACTTCACCGGGGGGTTCCGGTAACCCCTCGGTACTCCCGAAAAATACCCGGATCACTCGGAACCATTCCGATGTCCGAATATAACCTTTCAATATATGAATCTTTACCTCTCTACCATTTTGAGACTCCTCGTCATGTCCGTGATCTCATCCGGGACTCCGAACAAACTTCGGTCATCAAATCACATAGCTCATAATACAAATCGTCATCGAACGTTAAGCGTGCGGACCCTACGAGTTCGAGAACTATGTAGACATGACCGAGACACATCTCCGGTCAATAACCAATAGCGGAACCTGGATGCTCATATTGGCTCCTACATATTCTACGAAGATCTTTATCGGTCAAATCACATAACAACATACGTCATTCCCTTTGTCATCGGTATGTTACTTGCCCGCGATTCGATCGTCGGTATCATCATACCTAGTTCAATCTCGTTACCGGCAAGTCTCTTTACTCGTTCCGTAATGCATTATCCCGTAACTAACTCATTAATCACATTGCTTGCGAGGCTTATAGTGATGTGCATTACCGAGAGGGCCCAGAGATACCTCTCCGATACTCGGAGTGACAAATCCTAATCTCGATCGATGCCAACTCAACAAACACAATCGGAGACACATGTAGAGCATCTTTATAATCACCCAATTACGTTGTGACGTTTGATAGCACACAAAGTATTCATCCGGTATTCGGGAGTTGCATAATCTCATAGTCAGAGGAATATGTATAAGTCATGAAGAAAGCAATAGCAATAAAACTAAACGATCATTATGCTAAGCTAACGGATGGGTCTTGTCCATCACATCATTCTCTAATGATGTGATCCCGTTCATCAAATGACAACACATGTCTATGGTTAGGAAACTTAACCATCTTTGATTAACGAGCTAGTCAAGTAGAGGCATACTAGGGACACTCTGTTTGTCTATGTATTCACACATGTACTAAGTTTCCGGTTAATACAATTCTAGCATGAATAATAAACATTTATCATGATATAAGGAAATATAAATAACAACTTTATTATTGCCTCTAGGGCATATTTCCTTCAGTCGCCCACATGCACTAGAGTCAATAAGCTAGATTACATAGTAATGATTCTAACACCCATGAAGTCTTGGTGCTGATCATGTTTTGCTCGTGGAAGAGGCTTAGTCAACGGGTCTGCAATATTCAGATCCGTATGTATTTTGCAAATCTCTATGTCTTCCTCCTTGACTTGATCGCGGATGGAATTGAAGCGTCTCTTGATGTGTTTGGTTCTCTTGTGAAATCTGGATTCCTTTGCCAAGGCAATTGCTCCAGTATTGTCACAAAAGATTTTCATTGGACCCGATGCACTAGGTATTACACCTTGATCGGATATGAACTCCTTCATCCAGACTCCTTCATTTCCTGCTTTCGAAGCAGCTATGTACTCTACTTCACACGTAGATCCCGCCATGACGCTCTGCTTGGAACTGCACCAACTGACAGCTCCACCATTCAATATAAATACGTATCCGGTTTGTGACTTAGAGTCATCCGGATCAGTGTCAAAGCTTGCATCGACGTAACTATTTACGACGAGCTCTTTGTCACCTCCATAAACGAGAAACATATCCTTAGTTCCTTTTCAGGTATTTCAGGAGACCGCTGTCCAGTGATTCACTCCTGGATTACTTTGGTACCTCCCTGCTAAACTTATAGCAAGGCACACATCAGGTCTGGTACACAACATTGCATACATGATAGAACCTATGGCTGAGGCATAGGGAATGACTTTCATTTTCTCTCTATCTTCTGCAGTGGTCGGGCATTGAGTCTGACTCAACTTCACACCTTGTAACACAGGCAAGAACCCTTTCTTTGACTGATCCATTTTGAACTTCTTTAAAACTTTATCAAGGTATGTGCTTTGTGAAAGTCCAATTAAGCGTCTTGATCTATCTCTATAGATCTTGATGCCCAATATATAAGCAGCTTCACCGAGGTCTTTCATTGAAAAATTCTTATTCAAGTATCCTTTTATGCTATCCAGAAATTCTGTATTATTTCCAATCAACAATATGTCATCCACATATAATATTAGAAATGCTACAGAGCTCTCACTCACTTTCTTGTAAATACAGGCTTCTCCAAAAGTCTATATAAAACCATATGCTTTGATCACACTATCAAAGCGTATATTCCAACTCCGAGAGGCTTGCACCAGTCGATAAATGGATCGTTGACGCTTGCACACTTTGTTAGCACCTTTAGGATCGACAAAACCTTCTGGTTGCAACATATGCAACTCTTCTTTAAGATATCCGTTAAGGAATGCAGTTTTGACATCCATTTGCCAAATTTTATAATCATAAAATGCGGCAATTGCTAGCATGATTCGGACAGACTTAAGCATCGCTACGGGTGAGAAGGTCTCATGGTAGTCAACTCCTTGAACTTGTCAAAATTTGTAGACAGTAACATTACCGTCAGCGTCAGTCTTCTTCTTGAAGATCAATTTATTCTCTATGGCTTGCCGATCATCGGGCAAGTCAACCAAAGCACACACTTTGTTCTCACACATGGATCCCATCTCAGATTTCATGGCCTCAAGCCATTTCGCGGAATCTGGGCTCATCATCGCTTCCTCATAGTTTGTAGGTTCGTCATGGTCAAGTAACATGACCTCCAGAACTGGATTACCGTACCACTCTGGTGCGGATCGTACTCTGTTGACCTACAAGGTTCGGTAGTAAGTTGATCTAAAGTTTCATGATCATCATCATTAGCTTCCTCACTGATTGGTGTAGGAATCACCGGAACTGATTTCTGGGATGAACTACTTTCCAATTCGGGAGAAGGTACAATTACCTCATCAAGTTCTACTTTCCTCCCACTCACTTCTTTCGAGAGAAACTCCTTCTCTAGAAAGGATCCATTCTTAGCAACGAATATCTTGCCTTCGGATCTGTGATAGAAAGTGTACCCAACAGTCTCTTTTGGGTATCCTATGAAGACGCATTTCTCCGATTTGGGTTCGAGCTTATCAGGTTGAAGCTTTTTCACATAAGCATCGCAGCCCCAAACTTTAAGAAACGACAACTTGGGTTTATTGCCAAACCACAGTTCATATGGTGTCGTCTCAACGGATTTAGATGGTGCCCTATTTAACGTGAATGCAGCCGTCTCTAAAGCATAACCCCAAAACGATAGCGGTAAATCAGTAAGAGACATCATAGATCGCACCATATCTAATAAAGTACGGTTACGATGTTCGGACACACCATTATGCTGTGGTGTTCGAGGTGGCGTGAGTTGCGAAACTATTCCATATTGTTTCAAATGAAGACCAAACTCATAACTCAAATATTCACCTCCATGATCAGATCATAGAAACTTTATTTTGTTGTTACGATGATTTTCCACTTCACTCTAAAATTCTTTGAACTTTTCAAATGTTTCAGACTTATGTTTCATCAAGTAGATATACCCATATCTGCGTAAATCATCTGTGAAGGTCAGAAAATAACGATACCCGCAGCGAGCCTCAACACTCATCATACCGCATACATCAGTATGTATTATTTCCAACAAGTCAGTTGCTTGCTCCATTGTTCCGGAGAACGGAGTCTTAGTCATCTTGCCCATGAGGCATGGTTCGCAAGCATCAAGTGATTCATAATCAAGTGATTCCAAAAGCCCATCAGCATGGAGTTTCTTCATGCGCTTTACACCATTATGACCTAAATGGCAGTGCCACAAATAAGTTGCACTATCATTATTAACCTTGCATCTTTTGGCTTCAATATTATGAATATGTGTATCACTACAATCGAGATTCAACAAAAATAGACCACTCATCAAGGGTGCATGACATAAAAGATATTACTCATATAAATAGAACAACCGTTATTCTCTGATTTAAATGAATAACCGTCTCGCATTAAACAAGATCCAGATATAATGTTCATGTTCAAAGCTGCACCAAATAACAATTATTTAGGTCTAAAACTAATCTCGACGGTAGATGTAGAGGTAGCATGCCGACGGCGATCACATCGACTTTGGAACCATTTCCCACGCGCATCGTCACCTCATCCTTAGCCAATCTTCGTTTAATCCGTAGCCCCTGTTTCGAGTTGCAAATATGAGCAACAGAACCAGTATTAAATACCCAGCTGCTACTACGAGCATTAGTAAGGTACACATCAATAACATGTATATCAAATATACCTTTCACTTTGCCATCCTTCTTATCCGCCAAATACTTGGGGTAGTTCCGCTTCCAGTGACCAGTCCCTTTGCAGTAGAAGCACTCAGTTTCAGGCTTAGGTCCAGACTTGGGCTTCTTCACTTGAGCAGCAACTTGCTTGCCGTTCTTCTTGAAGTTCCCCTTTTTCCCTTTGCCCTTTTTCTTGAAACTATTGGTCTTGTTAACCATCAACACTTGATGCTCCTTCTTGATTTCTACCTCTGCAGCCTTTAACATTGCGAAGAGCTCGGGAATAGTCTTATCCATCCCTTGCATATTATAGTTCATCACGAAGCTTTTATAGCTTGGTGGCAGTGAATGAAGAACTCTGTCAATGACACTATCATCAGGAAGTTTAACTCCCGGTTGAATCAAGTGGTTGTGGTACCCAGACATTCTGAGTATATGTTCACTGACAGAACTATTTTCCTCGATTTCGCAGCTACGAAACTTATTGGAGACTTCATATCTCTCAATTCGGGCATTTGCTTGAAATATTAACTTCAACTCCTGAAACATCTCATATGCTCCATGACGTTCAAAACGTCTTTGAAGTCCCGATTCTAAGCCGTAAAGCATGGCACACTGAACTATCGAGTAGTCATCAGCTTTGCTCTGCCATACGTTCATAACATCAGCATCTGCTCCTGCAGCAGGCCTTTCACCTAGCGGTGCATCAAGGACATAATTCTTCTGTGCAGCAATGAGGATAATCCTTAAGTTACGGACCCAGTCCGTGTAGTTGCTACCATCATCTTTCAACTTAGCTTTCTCTATGAATGCAATAAAATTCAAAGGAACGGTAGCACAAGCCATTGATCTACAACAACATAGACATGCAAAAACTATCAGGTACTAAGTTCATGATAAATTAAAGTTCAATTAATCATATTACTTAAGAACTCCCACTTAGATAGACATCCCTCTAGTCATCTAAATGATCACGTGATCCAAATCAACTAACCATGTCCGATCATCACGTGAGATGGAGTAGTTTTCAATGGTGAACATCACTATGTTGATCATATCTACTATATGATTCACGTTCGACCTTTCGGACTCAGTGTTTCGAGGCCATATCTGCATATGCTAGGCTCATCAAGTTTAAATCGAGTATTCTGCATGTGCAAAACTGGCTTGCACCCGTTGTATGTGAACGTAGAGCTTATCACACCCGATCATCATGTGGTGTCTCGGCACGACGAACTGTAGCAACGGTGCATACTCAGGGAGAACACTTTTACCTTGAAATTTAGTGAGAGATCATCTTATAATGCTACCGCCATACTAAGCAAAATAAGATGCATAAAGGATAAACATCACATGCAATCAAAATTTGTGACATGATATGGCCATCATCATCTTGTGCCTTTGATCTCCATCTCCAAAGCACCGTCATGATCTCTATCGTCACCGGCTTGACACCTCGATCTCCATCATACCATCGTTGTCGTCTCGCCAACTATTGCTTCCACGACTATCGCTACCGCTTAGTGATAAAGTAAACCAATTATATGGCGATTGCATTTCATACAATAAAGTGACAACCATAAGGCTCCTGCCAATTGCCGATAACTTTTACAAAACATGATCATCTCATACAACAATCTATATCTCATCACGTCTTGACCATATCACATCACAACATGCCCTACAAAAACAAGTTAGACGTCCTCTACTTTGTTGTTGCAAGTTTTACGTGGCTGCTACGGGCTTCTAGCAAGAACCGTTCTTACCTACGCATCAAAACCACAACGATTTTTCGTCAAGTGTGCTGTTTAAACCTTCAACAAGGACCGGCCGTAGTCAAACTCGATTCAACTAAAGTTGGAGAAACAGACACACGCCAGCCACTTGTGTGCGAAGCACGTCGGTAGAACAAGTCTCATGAACGCGGTCATGTAATGTCGGCCGGGCCGCTTCATCCAACAATACCGCCGAATCAAAGTAAGACGTTGGTGGTAAGCAGTATGACTATTATCGCCCACAACTCATTGTGTTCTACTCGTGCATATAACATTTACGCATAAACCTGTCTCGGATGCCACTGTTGGGGAACGCGGTAATTCAAAAAATTTCCTACGATCACGCAAGATCTATCTGGGACATGCATAGCAACGAGACGGGAGAGTGTGTCCACGTACCCTCGTAGACCAAAAGCGGAAGCGTTTAGTAACACGGTTGATGTAGTCGAACGTCTTCACGATTCAACCGATCCAAGTACCGAATGTACGGCACCTCCGTTCTCAGCACGCGTTCAACACGATGATGTCCCTCGAGCTCTTGATCCAGTAGAGGGTCGAGGGAGAGTTTCGTCAGCACGACGGCATGGCGACGGTGATGATGAAGTTACCGGCACAGGGCTTCGCCTAAGCACTACGACGATATGACCGAGGTGTTAAACTGTGGAGGGGGGCACCACACACGGCTAAGAGATTGTCTGTTCTGCTTTTGGGTGCCCCCTGGCCACGTATATAAAGGAGGGGGAGAGAGGCCGGCGGCCAGGAGGGGAACGCCATGGGGGGAGTCCTACTTGGACTCCTAGTCCAAGTAGGATTCGCCCCCAGCTTTTTGTTTCTTCCACCGGAGGGAATAGGAAGGAGAGGGAGAGGGAAAGGGAAGGGGGTGCCGCCCCCTCCTCCTTGTCCTATTCAGACTCCCAAGGAGGGGTGCACGCGGCCACCTCCCGTGGCCTTCCCTCTCTCTCCCTTCGGCCCATGTTGGCCAAACACTTCACCGGGGGGTTCCAGTAACCCCTATGTACTCTGGAAAAATACCCGGATCACTCGGAACCATTCCGATGTCCGAATATAACCTTCCAATATATGAATCTTTACATCTCGACTATTTCGAGACTCCTCGTCATGTCCGTGATCTCATCCGGGGCTCTGAACAAACTTCAGTCATCAAATCACATAACTCATAATACAAATCGTCATCGAACGTTAAACGTGCGGACCCTACGGGTTCGAGAACTATGTAGACATGACCGAGACACATCTCCAGTCAATAACCAATAGCGGAACCTGGATGCTCATATTGGCTCCTACATATTCTACGAAGATCTTTATCGGTCAAACTGCATAACAACATATGTCATTCCCTTTGTCATCGGTATGTTACTTGCCCGAGATTCGATCATCGATATCATCATACCTAGTTCAATCTCGTCACCGGCAAGTCTCTTTACTCATTCCGTAATGCATTACCCCGTAACTAACTCATTAGTCACATTGCTTGCAAGGGTTATAGTGATGTGCATTACCGAGAGGGCCCACAGATACCTCTCCGATACTCGAAGTGACAAATCCTAATCTCGATCTATGCCAACTCAACAAACACCATCGGAGACACCTGTAGAGCATCTTTATAATCACCCAATTACGTTGTGACGTTTGATAGCACACAAAGTGTTCCTCCGGTATTCGGGAGTTGCATAATATCATAGTCAGGGGAATATGTATAAGTCATGAAGAATGCAATAGCAATAAAACTAAATGATCATTATGCTAAGCTAACGGACGGGTCTTGTCCATCACATCATTCTCTAATGATGTGATCCCGTTCATAAAACGACAACACATATCTATGGTTAGGAAACTTAACCATCTTTGATTAACGAGCTAGTCAAGTAGAGGCATACTAGGGACACTCTGTTTGTCTATGTATTCACACATGTACTAAGTTTCCAGTTAATACAATTCTAGCATGAATAATAAACATTTATCATGATATAAGAAAATGTAAATAACAACTTTATTATTGCCTCTAACTCTAGGGCATATTTCCATCATCACCGAGAGTGAGTAATTCCTTCGTAGGGGCCGTCCGCTGCGGATGCTCGACACGCCTGCCGTGCAAGGCATAGGGTCCAGGAAGCCGTGGTGGCCCTCAAGGCCGAGGCAGCGGAGGCGAAGTCACACACGGTCTTGGATGAGGAAGTCCTCCGTGCCCGCATCCTCAAGAAGTGGCAAAGGAGGACGACGTGTGCCCTCATCAAGGAGAAAAATGGGGTGTTCCCTGCCATAGCCGGACCACGCCGTCCAAAGAGGAGAAGGAGGAAGCCACTGACGGCTCGGACAACTCCGGCTGTGAGCAGATCCAGCTCGATCCATTTTGCGTCTTTCACCACTACTTCTACAACAAAGATGACAAGAGCAATGACAAGGGCAAGGGCAGCTGTTGATGAACTTTCTCCATAGCTTTAGTATGTAGAAAATGCCAAATTTTGGTAGTCCTATGGCATGTATATTGTAGTAGAGCATGCCAATTTTTGGCAGTGCGATGACATGCATGATGAAGTAGTCGAACGCTATGTCTGGGATCGAGATTTATTATGCAAGTTAAGTTTACATTGCATGTGATTCTATGGATCTGAAGATTTGCCGAGGCACCCGATTGTGGACGTGAACAAATGAGGGGTGACCGGTCACTGGCAGCATATGCGCACGGGCGCATCCGCGGGTTCTTAGGGGACTGGATTAGGTAGGTTCAGGTGTAGATGCTCTGAGAAACTGAGGCCCGGTGTGAAACTTAAATTTATGCCCAAAAAGGTTTAGAAGATTTTAATACCTACTCTCTACCAGCTTTCTAGATAATTGCATCACTAAGAACATGTTTAAAACAATAAAACAGAAAAATGCATCCCTTGGTTAGGCTTTATCTTTCCCTCGCGCGTCTGTAGTCGGTAGGGTACTCATCCCTTTAAAGCTTCATTGATGAGCCCATGTATCCACCTCCTCTCTGCCTGCACTCAGGTGGCCAGTGTTGAGAAGGGGGATTTCGGCGCCTCGGCTCCGACCAATAGTTTAGGTTAGGTGTTTTCCTTGCAGGGGCTTACTATGGCGACACTTCATCTTCGAGTTGGTATTTCAGGCTTCGATCCTCCTTGAGTTTGGCAGAGCTCCGACATAGATTCCTACCGACTACTTAGGAGGCGAGGTTAGGGTTTCTCACCGTGCATGCGTGATGGTGAGATTTGGTCTCATGTGCTTTAGATCGAGTCAAGGGTTCAATGACGAAGTTTACGGCTCTAAACGTTGGTCCATAGAGGCACACACACAAAGAATCCATGGCCATCATCGACAAATTCAAGCTGTCTCCAACAGGGGAGTGGCGACAACGACGTGCGCATGGTGCATCCTATCGGCGGTGGTGGTTGTTCGATGGTGCTTATTATGTTTGAGGGTGTTGTTACTTATTATGAACCTTTATAATAGATCTGTGTCCTTTTTCACAAAAAAAAGATGTTTCAAAACTTTTATTGATGAAACAACCTTTGGATGCAAGGAAAAGGCTGATCTAGTGTGGGGTGCATTTAATCTCCTTAGGGTACTTCCCCTAAAATATTTAAGTTTCAAGAAATTATGATTTCTTTTAGAACTTCAACATGCAAAAATCATAGCAACCATGAAATAATATAAGTAAAAGTACTCCTAATCTGGTCCCTCTTGCAACAATCTAGTTTTGGTTGCTTAATAAGGATATATTTCCTTCACCCTACCAATGAATAAGCAGGCCTGGAAAATATTAAACTGGAACATAAGAGGGTTGAACTCGCATGATAAATGATTGCTAATAGATAATAAAAACTTGTAAGGTTCTTGTTGTCTTATATGTTTTCAGGAAGTAAAATAGAGCACATTGATTTAGATTATATCACACATTTTTTCTCTAGAAGAATTGTTTCCTTTGCAATATATACCTTCTATTGCTAGATGAGGGGGGTGTCCTCACTATTTGGGATGGTGTTGTTTTCTATGGTCATAGTAGAGTTCCAGAATGAGTATGTTCTCTCTGTCCTAATGCAATCTACTATATGTTATAATGTTTGGACTTCAACAAATAACTATGCTCCATGTTAAGATGGTAATAAATTGGAATTACTTCAGTGTCTTTGTAATGTATAAATTTCATGTGGTGTTGATTGGATCATGGTTGGTGGTTTCAACCTCATAAGGAGGTCAAATGATAGGAATAAATATGGGGATAGTATTAATGAGATAATTCATTCTAATTTAGCAGCTTCTCATTTTGGGCTCATTGATGTACCTCTCAAAGGCAGAAAGTACACTTGGAGCAATACGCATACCCCCCGTGAACTCCAAAGGCTTGATTGATTTTTTTATTCCCCTTATTGGACAGTTAAGTAATTATCCAAATGCTCTTGCCTACCCCTGGCCATGACAACCTTTGACCATGTGCAATGTCTCATCTTAGTTGAAACTACCATGCCTAAGTCTAATAACTTTAGGTTTCAAAATGCTTGGATGGAACATGATCATTTCTTGTCATTTGTGGATCACACTTGGAAAATTCAATTTAATATGCCGAAGAAACCAACATAATCACTGTCAGTTCTACAATTAACCATTAAATCTTGTTCTATGAATCTGTCTGGTATGAATGATACAAATTCAGGACATAAACTCTATCATTTCTCTCCTTGGTGCCATAGGAAACACCAGGGACCTGACCAACTTGGAGACCACTTTTAGGAAGGACTTGAAAGGTCATCTTGTAGCTCTGCTTAAAAACAAAAAAATGTACTGGAGACGGGGGGGGGGTATTAAGTGGGTCACCTAGGAGATGAAAATACAAGATTTCTCCATTCTAGTGCTACTGTTTGAAATAGAAGAAACCCCACTGCCTCCTTCACCCATGAATGGTGCTATTCACTCCAAACATGAGGACAAGGCCATGCTTTTTCTTGATGGTTATAAGCAAAGGTTGGGACAATATAATTCCACTTCTAATAATTTTGAAATGTCTATAATTATTCAAAGGTTCCATGGTCTGGATATTTCAGAGAGCCCCCTCATGGATATGGAAATAGACGTTGTTGTTGCTGAGTTGCCAAGTAAAAAATTACTAGGACCAGATGGTTCCAATATTAAATTCCTCAAGAAATGTTGGCATACCCTAAAATGCATTTTTATGACTTGTGTGCCCAATTTCATTGTTGAACATCATGCCTTGGAAGCATCAACAGTTGTTTCATTACATTGACCCCCCCCCCCAAGATGTTGCTACTAAAATTAATGATTATAGACCTATCTCCTTGCTTAATTGCACTCCAAAGCTTGTAACTAAGTTGCTTGCCAATAGATGCAATCTATCATTAAGGACCTAGTTCACACCAACCAATATGGATTTATAAAAACTAGGACTATTCAAGAGTATCTTGCATGGACTTATCAATTCTTGCACATGTGTCATAAATCAAGGAAAGATATTGTTGTTATCAAACTTGACTTTTGAAATGGATTTTGATGCATTAGAGCACCAACTCATTCTTGAGAACTTAAAATTCAAATGGTTTTAAGATAAGTGGTGTTGTTGAATCACCCACATTCTTTCCTTTGCCATCTCTTCTGTGTTGCTCAATGGGGTACCTAGCACACATTTCAAATGTAGACAAGGTGTTAGACAAGGGGATCCCCTATCACCACTATGTTTTATTTTAGATGCAAGTTTTCTTCACACTTGATGAATAAGGAACTACATGATGGATACATGCAATCCCATTCAGCTAAATTCTTGCCCTAAATTTCCTATCCTTTAGTATGCTGATGATACTTTTATCATTATGGAAGCTTGTCAGCAACAACTACTTACCCTTAAATCCTTGCTTGATAGATTTGGTTTGGCGTCTGAGCTTAAAGTAAACCTTAATAAATCAAGTATCATGCCTATCAACATTTTTGCATAGGACATTCAAAGTTATTCCAATACCTTGCAATGTAAGTGGGAGTTTTTCCTTTTACGTATTTGGGCCTTCCTTTTGGGGTGGCGAAGCCAAAAAAAATGGCATGATGTGTGCCTTTCATTCAAAGAGGTTATAAGAGGCTCAGTGGTTGCTCAAAAATTTCTGAACACCACTGGCAGACTCCAGATGGTAAATGTTGTTATTTAAGCTTTACCTATTCTCCCCGGGAGATGCCTCAATATTTATAAAGGAACAATTGATGATTTGATAAATGTAGAAGGCATTGTCTTTGGGGAGAAAATGATATGCATAAAGTTATAGCCATTGTCCCTCGCAACTTGAGATATGGTCTTTGAGCTTAAGGATTAAGGTGGATTCGGTATTTTGAACTTGGAAATTCATAATAACTCTGTATTTCTAAAAAATATTCAGAAATTCTTGAAAAAATTATGATATTCCATGGGTAAAGCTGATTTGGAAGTTTATTACTCTCATGACTTACCCCCTCAGGTTCAAATGACCTTTTTCCGGTGGAGAGATTGTCTCAAATTACTTCCTTTATATAAAGGCGATGTTGTCAACAAATGTTTTAATGGTACCTTCATAAAATTTTGGGAAGATCGTTGGCAAAATGATATTCTAAAGGAGTTGCAGCCTCACCTCTTTTTTCTTTTTTCTAGAAATGAAGACATCTTTGTTAGGAAAGTTATTGGCCTTGAAGACCTCTCTGATTTATTTTATTTCTCATTATCTAAAGAAGCATTTGCATAATTTGAAGCTATGGGACAGTTGTGCACTTCCACACCTCAAAGATTAGAGAATGACACTTGGCAAATTCATGGTCAAGCTATTGGATTTTATTCTAAAACCTAGAAGATTCTAATTGGTCAACATCACACCAGTCCTCTTGCCAACTGGATTTGCACATCCTGTTGCTAGACAAGGATACAATGTTCTTTTGGTTACTCATAAACAATAGGAGAGAGTTACTGTAGAAAATAATTTTTTCATCCATGACTACTCATGTGTGATGTGTGGACATATTACTTTGGCAACTAGGGACCACCTCTTAAATTAATGCTAGTTTGCACAGATATGTTGGAAACACATTTACCACAAGTGGACTTCCCAACAAAGAAATATTCAGGAAAACCTTGACTATCTAAAGGGACATCTCCAAGTGCCCTTCTTTATGGAGATCATCATCTTGCTCTGGTGGTCCATTTGGCTAGTAGAAATGGTTTTATCAAGACTATTCAACCAAGCTTATACAGATGCTGTCAAAATTCAAGGAAGAGATCAAGTGGACCCTTTATAGGCTAGATAAGAGGAAGAGATTCAAACTTTTTGAGAGCAGGGTGAACTCTTTTCGTTAATTTACATTAATTTATATAGCCTTGCTTAGCTATTTTTTTCTTTTCCCTTTCCTTTGCTTCTTTTTGGGGCCATCTTGACCCTTTATTTATAACTTTATTTGTAATTTTTATTATGAATACTAATAAAATATACGCAGCAGAGTCCTGATGTTTCCCATGAAAAAAACAAAGTACTCTTATAGAGTCCAGTTGTACAAAGATCCAAAAAATCTGCAAAATTCGCTGGGACACAAATCTAAGACAAAATATAATATTCTTCTAGCATGCACTTAAGGCAATTCTATTTTTTCGCATGGTGCAATTCTAATTTATTAGTAGCTATACAATAGAATGATGTTGTGAAGAAATACACAATGTACAAATAATTGAAACACGGGAGGCTTTCCTTTCGGATATCGTGCCCGGAGAGGATTTATTTGGTTCTTAATGTGCTTGAGAGATACTTTATCTTGATAAACACAGTACAAACGCAAACACTCATATAGACGCACGCACACTCACCTCTATGAGCACCTCCGAGATCGAGCTGGAAGATTAGGAGATTGACAAAGTCGTCAAAGACGTTTCATAGTTAACGGGCACGCCATACCGCTAAAAGAATGGCGCCGGAGAACCTAAAATAAATTCAGGAAATATGTTATTAGGACTAGAACTCGGGTGGGCTTGTTCCACCATAAAGAACCTAACATCTAAGTTAATGCTTAGTTTGCAATGTGCTTGAGATAGTAGACTGGAAGTTCTCACATTAGCTTGTTGTGTGTAGAGTTAAACAATTACTTATGTGTGGTCTGTAGTGATAAATTGGGAGTTCTCACATTAGCACCTAAGAACTAAGCTGTGGTTGAATAATTAGAATGTTGGTTATACACATCTAGTTCTTCAGGGATCAAACTATTAACGTTCATGTCAAGCTGTATAGTTAGGATTAGATTGAGTTAGGTGTGCAGGTTGCTAGTATCTACCAGCACATAGTTGTAATCCTAACTACTTCTATCTATCAGGTATTCTGTACGTGAGTATAAAGTAAAGGAGAGGCCGGTGGTAGCCACCACGACAAACCAACCTATATATGACTCAAATGCCATGTTTGATGGCCCGATTTTTTTTTTCTATGGTATCTTCGTCAATTTTAGGATATGTCATCTCATTCTCTCGAATATACTTATATATGTAAGGTTGACATGCACGTGTTCGTGGGAGTGAATATGTGTACGAGCATCTATATCTACAATGTGTTCCTAAACAGACCAACACCATTTTTCTACACTCCCGATATCATATACTCCCTCCATTCCATAATATAAGAACGTTTTTGACACTAATGTAGTGTTAAAAACGTTTTTATATTTTGGGACAGAGGGAGTAGTTATTTTCTCGCAGAAAAAAAAATATCATATGGCTATTCAATTTAACCAACCGCTAGTATTTAGCTTCGCGGGTACTTAATTAATCTGTGGACTGGCGTGTACGTTATCAAATTTCGATTTTATAGGAGTAGTACTGCATCAGGCCAGGTAGGTTAGGCACGTGTGACCAAATAAAATCGAGTGAATTTATAATCCAGTGAGGACTAATTGGAGCTCAACTGTTATTTGTCACGTAACATCAATGCTCCAATAATTGATGGCTGGAGTAGAATTGATTGGATGCATAGCTGTTCTCATTTCCTTCGTCCTAGGCCTGACGGCTCTTTTCCTCTGGGTACCGCATTTAACATGAGACATCGACGCAACCACGGTATACTATTGGACAGTAGCAGGATATATAGGGAGGCATGATTGATGACGACTGTGAGACACTATTTGATCGCCGTACTGCTGGTTTAATTAGGATGCACCATCGCCAAGCAAAGTTTCGTCGCTGCTTCTGGAGCTCAACAATGGACCTTACCTACGTGCTGTGACCACTAACAGCTTTTGTGACAGCTCTGGGTTTAATTCCAATCACATCCTTGCAGGTATGGATTAATTGATCAACTACTACCTGAAATGCCATACAACCGTACATGTCGCTGTACTGAAACATGTCCCTTTAATTGACTCGCCATTACCGCCCCCTCCTCCTGTCCTCCTTTTGTCGGATCCGGCTTGCCTGCTTCCTCCCCATGTTCCCATCCGTACTCCCACTTCATCTTACGGCTGTCTTTTTTTCCTTTTCCTTTCTAATCTAATCATCTCCCTTCTGATTTTAAGGAGATGGGGCCGGGCCTTATTTTTCTTCCAATCAAATCAAGCCATGTACGTGGGAGCACGGATGGGCGCACGGGCGGGGAGCAGGCAAGTCTCTTCCTCACACACGCACACATTTATGCCGAGTTGGGCCTTGGCGCCCAACATTTTTATCCGAAATATGGTTGGTGGTGATATCTAACAACATCTCTACCTCATTTCTGATATCGCTGCGTGCCCGTGAAGTTTTTCCCTCTCGTTAGGGTTTTGGTCCTCCCGGAGGCGATTCTACGCCGCCGTCGAGATCGTCTTTCCCTACCCCCACGCTTCTTCCCCTGATCCGCGCTGGCGTGTCTCGGGATTGTGGAGGAACTAGGGCTGCTACAACAGGGTCCGATCTTTCAGAAATCGGGCTAGGGTTCGAGATGTCTTCGGGTGGGGCTCCAGAACCGGCAGCTTCAGATCAAGGGGATGCGGATGAGGTGGAGAAGATGATGAAAGAATTGGGCTTGAGGGAGGAGGATCTGGACGACGTTGTGTTCGACGAGAAGGAAGCTCCACCAAAGGCAGTCAGATGGATTGCGCTGGCTAGGGTTCACTCAAACAAGACCTATAGCCATTTTTGTTTTTTCAAGAATATGAGGGCTGCTTGGGATCTGGCGCAAGAGGTGAAATTCAAACCCCTGGAAGACAATCTGTACACTATCCAGTTCTCGTATTTAGGCGATTGGGAACGGGTTACCCTAGATGGCCCGTGGCACTTCAGAGGAGATGCGGTGATCATCAAGCCTTATGATGGCCTCATAAAACCTTCGACAGTTTCGCTTGACTCTATAGAGATCTGGGTGCAGATACATGATGTGCCAGAGCATATGCTCATCTAGTCCCATCAATGGCGTCGAAGGTGGGGGAGGTGCTCTATGCAGAACCACAATCTCAAGATTTTGTCGGCAACTTCCATCTGTGTGGGTCAGGATTGATGTCAATAAACCTCTCAAGAACGTTGTCTCAATGATTCGCGATGGAAAGCGCCAGATCCACCGCGTAAAGTATGAAAAGTTACCTGACTGGTGTGCCATTTGCGGGATGCTAGGGCATCTATTCAAAGAACATGGGAACGGCGTCCACCCTCCGTCGGCGCTGGTTTTCAAAGAACTCCGTGCAACCTGGACGATGAGGACGGGTAGAGGCCCGGGCAATGGGAGAGGACGGCAAGGGGGCCGCCGAGGTGGCCGAAGCGGAGGACGTGGTAGGAGCGACCGGGGCAGCCCAGAGGATGTAACTGGATATGGGGAGTTCGAGGATAATAGGGACTCTGATATGCAGGATGCAGAGAATAACAGGAAGAGAGTTTCAGCACTAGCACAGCAGTTTGCACCTCCAACGTCAACTAGTATAGAGCAAGATAAGCGTTTAGCTCTTCCTGCTCCTACTGCTCCAGCCAGCCCCAGTGGCACTCAGGACCTGAAGAGAGCGAAGCTAGTTGTGGAATCAGAGAAGAACAGCTCGGAGAGGGCCGATACACAGTTGAAAGGTGATCTGAATTTGACGGGTCCGCTCGACGGGCGCCGCCGGGGCCAATGAGTACCTTTGTTTGGAACTGTCGCGGTGCGGGCAAAGCCGCGATGGTTCGAGAGCTTCGCGATTTTGCGAGGCAATTTGCCCCTACCCTACTGTGTATTGTTGAGACACAAATTGATAGTGCTAGGGTAGAAGCTTTAGCGAGTACTTTGGGCTTTGATAATGCTTATGCGGTTAGTAGTCAAGGCCGCAGTGGTGGTATTGGTTTGTTTTGGAATAATTCAATAAAGGTTGAGATTCTTGGTTATTCGGTCTATCATCTGGATGCTAAGATCGAGGAGCACAACCACGAAGAGTGGAGATTGACTTGCGTGTATGGTGAGGCACAAACGCACTTGAGACATCAAACATGGACGGTTTTGAAAAACATTAGTACTTTGAGCACTTTGCCGTGGCTTTGCACGGGAGATTTTAATGAGGTTCTATGTCCGGAAGAGCATGAGGGTGTAGGGAAGCGAAGCAATGCGCAAATTCAAGCCTTCCGTGACACCATAGACATTTGCATGTTGCAAGATTTGGGCTTCAATGGAAATTTTTGGACGTTTGAGAAGGTGTCGGTGCAGGCTAGATAGAGCCTTAGCAAATGCGGCTTGGATGAATAGATTCTCTCTAGCATCGGTCACACATCTGTCTTGCGCCACATCTGATCACTCACCCATTGTCATTGACTTTGGAAACGAGGTGCAAGCCCAGGCACAGAAATCTTTCAAATATGAACTTATGTGGGAATCGCATGAAGGACTTGGTCAAGTCCTAACAAGTGCTTGGGCCGCTGAATCTCCCTGCTTATCAGTTGATGACATGAGACAAAAACTTCATAATATCTCCAAAGAGTTGGTGAAGTGGAGTAGAGACACGTTTGGCAGTGTCAGAAAGGAAATAAAAAAGCTGAAAAAGAATCTAGAGGAGCTCCGCGGTGATCCATTGCGAATGGCCCCCTCTCATGCAGAGTTGAAGATTAATGAGAGGCTCATTGAGCTATATCATCGAGAGGAAGTCATGTGGCGGCAAAGGGCAAGAGTGGAGTGGCTGTCGGCGGGCGACCGAAACACCAAATTCTTCCACCTCCGGGCGAGCAGCCGCAGAAAGAAAAACATGATTAAGGCCCTACAAAATTCCCTCAGAGTGATTGTGGATGATCCAGCAGAGTTGCGGGCTATGGTTAATGAGTTCTATCAGAGTTTGTATACTTCTGAATTGGTGCAGAACATGGATGCTGTTCTTGACCACGTCCCTAGGAAGGTGATAGATGAGATGAATGCTTCCCTTTGTGCCCCTTATACAAAGGATGAGGTAAAAGTGGCTCTTTTCCAAATGTTCCCAACAAAAGCGCCGGGCCCCAACGGTTTTCCTGCGCACTTTTACCAGAGACATTGGGACATTTGCGGAGGGGAGGTAACAGAGATTGTCCTGAGAATATTACGCGGGGAGGACAGCCCAGCATGCATAAATGATACTATTCTGGTCCTTATCCCCAAGGTAACAAATCCCACTGTTTTGTCTCAATACAGGCCAATAAGTCTTTGCAATGTCCTATATAAAATAGCATCCAAGGTGGTATCAAACAGATTGAAACTTATCCTCCCAGACATAATTTCCAAAGAGCAGTCAGCTTTCGTTCCGGGGAGACTTATAACAGATAATATTATCAGTACATATGAGTGTCTGCATTTTATGAAACGTTCCAGGTCAAAATCAAATGGCTATTGTGCTTTAAAACTAGACATGATGAAGGCCTATGATCGGGTGGAATGGTCATATTTAAAAGCCATCATGACTAAACTGGGATTTGCTGGAGCATGGATAGATACAGTCATGAGCATGGTATCATCAGTTTCTTTCTCGGTTATGGTAAACAGGGAGAAGCTCGAATCTTTCAATCCTTCCAGAGGAATCCAGCAGGGAGACCCAATCTCCCCCTACTTATTCTTGATTGCAGCAGAGGGCCTTTCGTGCCTCCTTAAATCCAGTTCGTCGTCATCATTTGCAGGTATTCAGGTGGCCCCAACAGCTCCCACCGTTAACCATCTTTTGTTTGCAGATGACAGCCTGTTGCTATTCAAGGCCAATGTAGAGGGTGCAGAAGTGGTGTCAAACCTTCTAGAAACCTATTGTGCAGCTTCGGGACAGAGGATTAATCATGAGAAGTCTTCAATTTTTTTCAGTAAGAGGTGCCCCGAAAACATAAAGGAGGCCATGAAAAATATCCTACATGTGCACAAGGAGTCGCTGAGTGAACGCTACCTGGGTATGCCAACTGATGTAGGCCACTCAAAAAATGGTTCGTTCAAATATTTGAGGGACCGTGTGTGAGAGAAGATCAAGGGTTTGATTGAGAAGCTTCTATCCTCGGCAGGCAAGGAAGTGCTAATCAAGTCGGTGGCTCAGGCAATACCAGTATTTTCGATGTCATGCTTCCGGTTACCAAGATGCCTTTGTGAGAATATTATGTCTATCATCAGACAGTTCTGGTGGGGAAGCAAACAGGGGAAGCGAAAGCCTAGCTGGGTTGCATGGGACATTATGACCAGACCAAAACACCTTGGAGGCCTAGGTTTTCGGGACTTGGAGATTTTCAATCTGGCGCTGCTGGCTCGCCAAGCCTGGAGGTTTCTTACGGGAGAGTTCTCTTTGAGTTCTCGAATTCTGAAGGCTGTCTACTTCCCAGGGTGTTCGATTCTTGATGCTGAGCTTGGGCCTCACCCCTCCCAGATTTGGCGTGAGATCCTGGATGGGCGGGATATTATGGCGCAAGGGATCGTGAAGAGAATTGGTGATGGCACAACTACGGACATATGGAGGCACAGCTGGTTACCAAGAGATGGCCTGAAACGCCCGATAACTGCTCTTTCTCAGGAACCACCCAGATTGGTTTCTGAGCTCATTGATACTACCTCGGCGACCTGGAAGGAAGATGTGATTCGGGGGACTTTCACCAGGTTTGATGCAGAAGAGATACTCAAAATCCCATTGTGTACTCGCCAGGTAGATGACTTTTGGGCATGGCATGAGGAAGCGAGAGGTACTTTCAGTGTATGGTCCGCTTACCGTATGGTGCTACGCACTAAACTTGAGCGTGAGGCGTGGTTGAATGAAGATGATGGCTCATCAACTGTGTATAGTGAGGCGGACAAGTGGAGCAACATTTGGCATATTCAAGTTCCCTCAAAGCTTCGAATGTTTGTGTGGAGGCTAGCGCGAAAATCAATGCCGACTGCCGATCTGTTGAAGCACCGGAACATGGCCACTGAGGATAACTGCTCTTTGTGTGGGGCGATTGATTCATGGAGACATGCCCTTTTCACGTGTCCGATGTCGAGTAGTGTTTGGGCTTTAGCGCCGGAGGAGCTGGTTCATCATCTAGTGGACAGACAAGAAGAGAATCCCAAAGACTGACTGTTCACGTTAAGTGAAATAATGAGCAGAGACACGTTTGCACATATGATAGTCATTTTGTGGGCTATATGGAGGGGTCGGAGGAAAGCGATCTACGAAGATATTTTCCAATCGCCACATACCATATATGGTTTCATAACGAGCTATATTCAAGATATTAACTTGATCAGCATGAAGGAGGTTCGGCACAGAGTCCAGAGCGTGAACAGGCCGTCACATTGGCAGCCTCCAGCCGCTACTTGTGTCAAGATCAACATTGATGCCGCTGCACCGAGGAATGCCAGATATGGGGCGGTCGGGGCTATATGCAAAAGTTCAGAAGGAACGTTCATGGGAGCGTCGGTGCTGGTGGTGAGGCACGTTACCGATCCACAGATCCTTGAAGCCATCGCAATTAGGGAAGGATTAGCGCTGGCCGACGATCTCTACCAGAGGCGAGTTCATGTTGCTTCGGACTGCAAGAATGTGGTGAATGATCTGAAGAAGGAGAATGCATCATCATATGGAGCGATTGCACATGAAATTATAAACCACTCTTTAGCTTTTGATTTTTGTAAGTTCAGTCATGAGTTTAGGAGCTCAAATTTTGAAGCTCACAACCTAGCGAAGCACGCTCTGTCGCTCGGGATTGGCCGCCGTGTGTGGTTGGGTCAACCTGGGGATCTTACTTTCGTCCCTATAAACATTGTGACGACTTAATAAAAGCTTCGTGAGGTTGTCTCAAAAAAAAATCTCTACCTCATTTCTAAAAGATTTTTCAATATTATTTTTTAGAAAATTCATAAACATGATCACAAAATCAAAATTTGCAAAAACAATCACACTGTGATCACCGTTGTTCCTGCAAATAAAAAGCAAACATTTTGTTGCTACCACGGACTAAAAGATCTTTTGGTCGCCCACACCAATGAAGAGGCAACGCATGCACAATAAACCATGCAAACTCACACATGTTCATCCCCGCACTAAAGTTCCAATGGTTGAACACTGATGTCATTGTGACCAGGTGGCTAAGGAGAATCCATTTAGACAAAGAAAGAGCTCAAAGCATGCATCGTGGAGGTCAGATTTCACCTTCGAATCTAAACTAACCTGTGCAACCCTACCTGAGAAATTTGCTAATAACTCGCACTATCTACTAATCTCCACTCTTAATGTCTCAGTTGGTAGGGTAGTCGGTTATTTTTCGTCTCTCACTTTTGTCTGGTTTTTTCCGTCTCACCTCCCACCACCCCTTTTCTACCGGTTTATTTTCCTCTTCACTCTTTCCTTGTAAACCAACACTTTCCTAAGGTACAAAAGATCACTAGTCTAACTTTCCTAACTTACCTAAATCAACCGATTCTTCCTATCAATGCAATTTGCTTTAGGAAATAAAATAACAAATTTTAAGAAAACACATAACATAATTTAAGGAAAAATCCGATTGACTACTTAACCGATATATATCTAAACCTTCCTTCTCCAAATAAAAACCAATCAACAGTTATGGAGAGAATCATGACTTATCTTTTCTTCTCCAATCCTTCCCATCCAATCTCTCTTTGTTGTCTTCTCTTCTACTTCTTGCCTTCCCCCACATCGCCTCCCCGCACCGCACTGCCTCCAGCCTTCCCCCACATCGCCTCCCCGCACCGCACTGCCTCCAGCCTTCCCCCACGCGCCTCCGTACCGCCTCCGCTGCCCGTGGCAACGCACTGACATCTCCGCTGCCGTTTCCATCCCGGAGTTCGTCCAACCCCGACATTCTCCCATGTCTAGGACTCCACCCCTATTCAATGGCGTGATGGGCTGCCTTGTGGTGCGTCGGCTCTCGCCCGCGAAGGTGCGGGCCGCCGGGACAAGGAGGTGGCCATGGCCAACTCCACGGAACGAATGTCCTCCTTGTGTTGGAGTGCACGTCCGACGAGGTCGACGGTGAGGACTATGGTCGTTGCCAGATCAATGTTGGTCGGCCGTCCTGCCTACGTGTCTGTGACGCCTTATTCATGGTGATGACGACGACATAGGTTGCGAGAGCCATCTTAGGGGCGTCCGCGAGTGCGCCGCTCAGGGAAGCTGTGTTCTTCTTCACCGATAACCACAACCCCGGATGACGTAGCACGGAAAGAACTGTGAGTCGCCTTTCTTGCTATTTTCCTCGTTGCTTGATCTGATTGCATAATTCCAGGAAATAATTTCTTGGTCTGATTGTGTGCAGATTTAGTTTTTATTATGAGTGCCATCTCTGCTATCATGTCTCTTCTGTAACAATCAAATGGCATGCCAATCCTTTCAAATTATGGAGTACAAAATCTAGATTCATGAAATACGCTCCAGCTATGCTGCAAGACTAGATTATGCGGTACAAAATCTATACTCATGAAATACGCTCCATGCTACAAGAATAGATAATTTCAGGAGCTATGATGCAGTGAGCAAAGATATAATAGAAAGATGGACATACCCTATGTGTCTGATGTGTTATCCTTTGGTAACTCTGATGTAATGAAACTTCACAGGCATGGATTCTAAGGCATAAGGTATGCGTAGTTGCATACTGTAAGGAGTCACAAAGATTTATTTTTGTACCTTGTTTGATATCGTTCCTTGATTCATTATTCAAAATCTAGATGAATTTATCAAATCAATATGTTTAATTTGGAGTGAAGAGTGAAGAATATTAATTCGTAGTATTATTAAAATGCTTTGTTTAAGGTACATGGACTGTTTTAATCTATGACTTTTGGGCATGAATTTTTACCTATCATTTAGGTCTATAGGTATGTAATCTTTGATTCTTGTAAATAATATAACATCACTTTACATATTAATTGTTCACATCTGTCACATCTTCTCTAGATGTTACATTGTCGCATTCTGCACAAATATGTGCAAATTCTGTTATTGGCAATGCTACAAGTATTGGAGAACAGTGTAAGATATCAAATTCTTGGGGAAGCTTGGAGTATTGGTAAAAGCGTTCTCATTCACCACTACCCAATCATCATATCTGAACATCATGACTTAGGGGCATCTGAGGTATTCCTCTATTCTTAGTTGGTTACATATGGGCAAGTGGTGATACTGGGATTCAGGAGGAGTGGAGACAATCAATTGCTTCGATTCCTAAAGAAAAACTTCAAGAGTTGCAGCATCCTGTTTCTTTTGACGACCAAGAAGGATCAGAAGAAGACTTGAACAACCGTCCATCTGAAGCAGACCGTAACAATGATTCTGAGATCAGCGTGGTTGAGGATGATGATTATACTAAGTTTGAGAAATGGGTTAGTAACATATAATAGGGATGTTCATACTCCTTTTGTTTTCACATTGCTGATTGGTTTACCCTACTTAGATCGAAGAGATGTTCCAAGAGGCACTTGATGGGGTTCATCAAGATAATTTTATACAAATCAATGCACTCAGGTATAAATTTCTGCATATTTTGAGTTGAGGCAAAAAGGAAGTTATAGGATATGTTTGTAGCTTTCCAACAATATCGTATTTGAGTTTGGTCAGTGAAGCAAGAGTTGCACCCAAAATAAATTTATGTTTGACATTTATTTCATAGTGATTGTTATCTGTTTTGAAGATTTAAGCCACGAGGATGTCATAATTAAATTATGGCTACAACCTGAAATTTGTAGTTGTAGATAACCATGTTGGTATCTTTTGTTGTGTTTGGTCAAGCAAAATTAAAGAGATGGAGGCATCATCGAGGAAACAACAAGTAAACGGATTAAGGTAGAAAAATTCTTTATAGTATTAGTTGCTAAAAAATAAATTTATTGATGACTATGGTTACTATAGTGATTCCAATATTGTGCTCGCCTTGCTAAACACTGTGAAGCAAAGGAAAGCCACAAGACCAAATGTTCCCCTCAACCTGAAGATGTGAAGTAGACTGCTGCTCCCGGTATATGTGTTGCTTCCGCTGGATGATGCTCTGTTGCCATTGTTGCCTGATCACTCCCAACTGTCGTGTTCTTCCCTTCTCTTGCTATTCGATGAAGTTGTTCATGCTGCTAGCTTTGCGTGAGAGTCTCTATCTCATATTTGATAAATTCAGTTTTGGTCTATACACGTGTTTGTACCCAGGTCCAAGATCTGGTTGATGATATTGTTTTGACTAATAATGATCTGATTATTCATACCTTTTTTTGGACATATGTGTATGTAAGTATACATTATTAAGTACTGGGAAAAAGAGGGGGGATTTATTATATCTCGGTGTGGAACATCGTCTTTCAGTTGAATCTATATGTTTATTCAATCTGAATTTAGATTTTTTTATTTAGCATGTACTAGCTAGCTTGTGATTTCCTATGTTGTAAACCGTAACTAATTCTCTTTATCCATAGCTTTTGTTTTTCAATGGTAACACACGAGCATGCCACCATTATGATAGAGCCCGGGATGAAGGTTGGGTTCAGTATAGAACTAGGAGGTACTAGCACTATAGTGGGAAAGCGGCTGTCATCCCTTGCTCCTGGCCTGCCACATTGGCGTCGATCTCAAGTGTCACCAAGGATACACCCCACTTACAAAATAGGCGACCAATCCTCGGAGCAAAGGGATGAATGAATTCTCGAGGTCTGGTTCATTGAGGTTAGCATCACATGAAACCTTTAGCACTTTCGTTCGATATTGGATGGACATTCAACTGTGCCTCGGAGACGCGGTCGAAGCACACCCGCCCCGTGTGCGCACTGGCTCACTTACAACACGAGTTAATGGATTTTGTGATAAAAGTGAGGGTTGAGAATGAGCAGGATGAGGGTTGGGGTTGGTCAGTTCAGTTATAGTTGTCTGAGCGAAGTAATTTATCTACTTTAGAAAATACGGCAATTTACATTTCACTAGAGATGGCTTTGCGGCAAATTGCATTAGCGAGCGGTTCATATTTTTTTTCATCAAGTCGTAATTTTTTTGATTAGGATAGAAGGGTAAATGCATTGAACGGTTGCTTCGTAAGTTAATAACATATATATTTTTGGTTAGGATAGAAGGGTAAATGTATCAGTTAGTTGTTTCAAGAGTTAACAATGAACATGGTGGCATATCAGTTACATGCTCAATAACGGACATCATAATTTGGTTTTGTGGTAAAGCATAACATTTAACTGCATGTTACAATGTGGCAATGACTCACGAGCCATGAGATATGCCTTCTTGGCTTGGGGCATCACGGTCGGCGCACACCTTCTCCCCCTTGATGGCAGTGGCCAATTGACATGAACAAGGTGGGTAGGGAGGGAGGGGTTCAGGGAGGAGAGTTGGCGATTGGTGGGGGGAGTCCTCCTTAGCGATCTATGTGGAAGTAAGGTATGAAGGAGAGAGGATGCCATGAGAAGGTTAGGTGGGTATCATCCAGTTTTATAGGAGAAGGCACAGCAAGAAATATCCCGCTATGACGGGAAAACAAGTAGGAGGGGAGAGTTCAACAGGAAAAGGAAAGAGTGAACGTTAGGAATCTCGGTGTGATTGACTGGAAAAACTCGGTGGGACCGATGTGCTAGGGCTTAGGGCAAACCTCATCTTGGTGGCGCCGATTGCATCAACTCGGTGAGACTGAAGTGAAGCAATAAGGCAACAGAGAATTGGTCAAGCCATCTCGGTGAGACCGATCGCTATTTCGGTGAGACCAAAATAATTGCATGAACATAGAATTGGCAAGGCCATCTCGGTGAGACCGAGATCCGCATCGGTGTGACCAAACTGTTAGGGTTTCTGGCCGTGGCTATGTCATATGAACTCGGTGGCGCCGGATAGAAAGAATCGGTGGGGCCGAGTTGGAGTTTAGGGTTTTGACATATTTGGAATGAGAAAGTGGTTGAGGGTTTTGGAGCAATATCACTTAGCATTTGAGCAAGCAAGCCATTAAGCAACACCTCATCCCCTTTTAATAGTATTAGCTTTCCTATGGACTGAATGTGATCTTGGATCACTAAAATAGAAATGAAGAGTCTTGAGCTTTTGCCAATATGTGTCCTTAGCATTTTGAGGGGTCCACATCTCTAGTCCATGCCATGTCATTAATTGAACTTTCTAAAATATTAAACTTGAATGGATATTAGTTCAATGAGCTATATGTTGTTATAAATTACCAAAACCACCCGGGGATTAGTTGCACTTTCAATCTCCCCCTTTTTGGTAATTGATGACAACATATAGATCAAAGCTTTGACAAATGATAATATGAATGAAATACATTGTCACTTTGAGAAGTATGAGATAAGCAAGAGCTCCTCCTAAATTTGTGCATTATTTAAAATTTGCGTTTGAATGCAAATGCACAATCGATTAGGATGATGGGTCGCTCTTCCATGTCACATACATCTTGATGGAGTGTACAAAATGATAAGAATTTAATAACATGCACTCATCACCAAAGATACAAGTGATTGATCATACATAAACATTCAGAGATAATCATGCAAGCACACAATAAGCGTAGTATGATCAAACACATGATCACATAAGGTATCTCACGAGCATAGAACACAAGTAGCAACAACCAAACCAAAGTAGCAAGGCAAATGAAACCAACAAAAGCAAAAGACACTCTCTCTCGAAGCCTAGGATCTATACACTTTCTCCCCCTTTGGCAACAAGTTACCAAAAAGTTTGCAAACACATAGTGCTATGCGACACTCTAGGCACGATCTCTGGGAGCTCCTGAAGGGGTCTTCTGGCTTGTAGCTCCGATGTACGTAGACGGCGTTGAGAGGAGTCCATCTGCAAATGCTTCAGCTGATGTCTGTGGAGCTGGTGGAGTAGATACTGGAGGAGCAACCGTGGTTGTGGTGGTAGGAGCAGAATGAGTAGGCCTCAAATCTGCAACTTGCTCACTAGCAGATCTCTGTGCCCTTGGCACTGTCTGGAATCTATCTATTGTAGTTCTAGCATCATTGTCCTCAGCATCATCTCTCAGCTTCTCAACTATAGTTTGAATCCCTGTGACCTTCACATCAAGGTTTTACATTTTATCCTCCACAATCCTCTCTAAGCTCTCATGATTCTTAGTCAAGTTGGCCAGACTCTTCTCTATCATCAGGGTTGCTTCTAGCAGGTATGTGAGCTGATCTTGCTTGGTCTTGAGATTCACAATAGATGCATCTGGAGCACTTGCTACCTTTGCTTCTTTTGCAACCTTTGCCTTCTCAATCTCCTCCTGGGCCTCAACAGATGTAGGATGTGATGCATCCATGACAACTTCATTGTCCTCAAAATCTAGCCTAAGAGGTAGATGCTCTTTGTCAAGTAGATATGTTCCAGTTCCAACCTTGGAGTTGATCAGCATCTGAATATGTGGAGAATATCCACATGACCTGTTTTGGTAAGCTGCTGTCCTCTTGACTGTCTCAACTATCAAGCTCATGACCTTGAACTTTTGGGGAACATCAAACAGGTGTAGCAAGTTGATAGAATGACCACATATCATCCTATGATCTCCAGACTTAGGCAAGAGGGTATGCCTTAGTATGGTGTTTATGGTGGTCAGTCCAACAAGCAGATAGTAGATTGATCCAAACTTGTGAGTCTCTAGAGCTTCATCAGGGATTGGCTTATACATGTGAGCCATAGAGTTGTGATCCTTCTTGCGTTTGCCAGATGCATCAAGATCATCTTCGTCTTCCTTTGGAGCATTGATGAGCTCATCCCACTTAGAGATAGATGAATGGTACCTGGTGCCCTCAGTCATCCACACTATCTTCCCATCTGGGTAGAAGTGTGGAGTGGAGTAAAACTACATAATCATCTCATCATTCCATTTAGTCAGTTCTTGTCCAACAAAATCATCAACTTCATTTAGCCTGAAGCTCTCATGAACATGGGGAAAGTAATCTTCATTGGTGTCAATATACTTCCAGTCAACCCACTTCATGTCACACACAATGGACTTTTTGTCCAGCAACACAGTCTCATAGAAGTCCTGCTGTCCTCTGGTGTGAAAATGGTAGTCAACAGCAGTCCTCCTCCTTATGGCATATGGATCATTCTTTCTCCACTATCTCAGACCTGCATCCTTTCTTAGCTTCATGTTCTCAGCCACTGGATGATCATCATTGTGGTATGGAATCTTTGGCTTCAGTTTTCTGAGCACTAGTGGCTCATCATCCTCTTGGACCTCTAGCACTGGGGCCTTGTTCTTCTCTACAGCTGGGATATTCCTTGTGGATATCTTTGGAGCTGAAGTCTTTGGTGCAGCAGGTGGAGGTTTTGTCTTGGGCTTAGAGGGAGCAACACCAGTCTTAATGGCATCAACCATCAATTTTTGAGACTTGGCAGGTGGTCCAACAGCTTCCTCCTCCTCCTCGTCATCATCCCTCATCATGGATGGTTTACCAATAACTCTGGTAGTAGTCTTCTTGACTCTCTCTTTCATTTTCTTCTTTCCATCAGCAGCTTCATCTTCCTCTCTGAACTCAAGTGTGAACTGCATAGTCTCATGTGCAGCAGTTGATTTTCTCACTTTGGACATGGGAGCTCTCTTGGCAAGAGGTTTATTTTGACGTCCTTGCTTGGTGGTGGCAGCAACACCAACATACTCTTTCTTGACCACTTTCTTCTTGGAAGTTGCCTCTTCCTCAATCACAAAATCTTCATCCTCACTGTCAGAATTCCTCTTCTTCCTCTGTCTGGTAGCAGTTTTTGGCAAGTTGCTAGGAGTGCTCCTACTGCCATCATCATAGCTACCACTAGGGCTTGTGCCCTCACTGAGGTTGACCTGTTCCTCTGATCTGTTCTGGCTGTCACTAGCCTCTGACATCTTTGCAAACTGACCCTGTGAATAGATGGATATGGGTAGAGAGGATGAGCATCACAAAAGACAGCTGGTTTTTGCAAAAAATGAGTCAAAATCTTAACTTTAGTTTTCCGCAGAAAGGATATCGGAGCTGCCGATATGATAATCTCGGTGACACCGAAGCGCTTAACAGAGTCTAAACATGCAGTTTTGGTCAGACCGAGTTGCAGTTCGGTGACTTCGAGATGCTAGGGTTTCACTAAGAAATTGCTTTTGGTCTCACCTATCAGTACGTTCCGGTCAGACCGAGTTGTACTTATTGCATTGGCCAGGGCCAATTGGTGGGACCGAAAACTTCATTTCGGTCGGTCTGAGATGAGCTCGGCGAAAACCTAACCCTAAGATTTTGTATCAAATCTAATCTAAAGGAACTTCTGTGTGGATAGGAAGTTTTCAATCGTGGCAAGAATACATGCAATAACTTTGTGCATTGAATCGGATAAAGGAGTTTGCACAAAGGGCTCGAACCATACCCTAACTCGGTGATGGCTTGCTACGGCGGCAACGGCGGAGGCGATTCCCACTGGCGGCGGCGGAGACCTACGACGACTGTGCACAGGTGGAGACGACGACGATCCGGAGACCAAGAGCGACAGCAATGGGGGCACGACTGTTTGAAGAAATTTCCAAATGTCGGGCCGCAACATATATATACCCATTAGCTGTTGGCGGCGCCGAGTGGAATGGCTCGGTGGCACCAAGATGCAAAACTTCTTGCAGTTGCGGCAACTCGGTGAGACCGAATAGTTCTAATCGGTGGCACCGAGGTGAAAACCTATATCAATCTAGTAGTTTTGATGGGACCGAATTTGAATGTGTTGGTATGATCGAAATTCACTAGAAGGTTTTGGAAGTGAGCCCTTGACGGATCGGTGGCTCCGAGTGCTCCTCACCCGGAGGGTCCAAAAAAAACTTGTTCAGATTTTGTGATGTAGCATGAAAAGAATTTGAGAAGAGAAAAAACATAGATAGCTAGAGGGAGTACTTATGCATTCTTGTCCATCCATTTGGCCAATAAAAACAAACAATCAAAACTACAAATGGATGTCCTCGAATGGAGAAAATTATGCAACCAACATGCTCACACAATAAGATAGCAAATGAAACATGTGACAAAGCATGCACATACACTCTAGCATCTATCAAGCAATTGGCGATGACTAGATCATCTATATATGAGTATATTGACCGAGGAGTCAAATGAGAACATTTGATCGTAGCTCATACTCATCGTTTAAGCACAAGTGGGGTTAGCACTTTTACATAAAGCATTGTTGTGTTCACACCATCAGAGTTGCTTTAGCTCAATTTTTAGAGCAAAGCTCCCCCCTAGATGTGATATCCCCCTAAGAGGGATGAACTAACCTTGGGTTTTGTTGATGATGACTTCATGTAGATGTTGAAGATGTGGATACTCAATGTTGATGTAGATCTTTTGGAGCAATCCATTGGAGTGTTGCACTTTCAATACGTACATGGGTTATTCCCACAAGGAACATACAAGGATATCCATAGACATAGAGTGAATTATACATATGATGATGTCCATGAAAGCATTAGGTTACCTTGTCCCTTGTCTTACCAACAAGAGGGTTTGTGACTCCATGAACTAGTGCAAGATATGGAAGTTGATTGCACATGTCCTTGCCATAAAGAATATGAGTGAAGTATGTTAGCGGAGTCACCCTCAAGAACACTCTAGTTATTCTTCTTTGGGATCCACATCAACTTGATGGGAATCCTTGGAGTTGTAGTCATACTTGATGAAGTAGAACTTGACGTAGTCTTGGGAACCCACTTGACCATGGCCTTAGGAGCTTCTTCAAATGAATCAATCTCTTCTTGAAGCTTGTCCTTGCCTTTTAGCTTGTGGTCTTGTGGTGGAAGATCATCTTGAGCTTGTGTCCCCTTGAAAGAAGTGGGGTCATACTTCTCTTGTTGAGGAACAAACTTCATCTTGGGGTATTGATCTTCTTCCCACTCAACTCCATTGGCATTGAACTTTTGTTCAAAACCAACACCTTGATTCTTCCGGTGCCTTCCTTGCTTGTGTACAATTTCCTCAAATTGCTTACTTCCGGCAAGGCTCTTGTAAACACCTTTCTCTATAATTCCCTTCAATAAGCTATTTTCTTGCTCAAGTGTAACTTGGCTAAGAGAATCATTAGTGGAATCAATAGAACTACTAGAAGCAACAATATTGGATTTAACGTGGTTATTGTTACTACTAAAGGAAGAATCTTTCTTGCTCTTATTGCTAGATTTTACTTGTGGCATATAAGTAGACAAGAGGAGTCATTTGGCAAGATAAGAAGAACTCTTCTTTCGAAGATCATCATTGATAGCTTTTAGGAACTCATGGTCTTGCTCTAAATTTAGCTTCTCGAAGCGTAGCTTCTCATGTGTCCTTAGGAGCTCTCTATGATCCTCTAGAGTTGTTTCATGAGCCACCTTAAGAGTGTTTAGTTCTTTAGTTAGACGCTCAATCTCCTTCTTATCATTGTCATTCGTTTCATCTTAATTAGCATGATTACTAGCAAGTTCATCATAGTTTTCATCACTGGTGTTGTCAACAAGTAAATCATCATCACCTAGCAAATCATCTTCATCACTATTGAAATAAACATACTCGGGGTGTGATACCTTAGGGACTTTAGCCATGAAGCATCTTCCAATTCCTTCATTTGGTGAATCAAATATGTCGTAGGAGTTGGATGACACAGGTACAAGACCGGCAACACCTTCATCTTGAGTATATTCGGAGTCGGAGTGATAGCTTCTCTCGGAGTAGTTTTCGGAGTCGGAACCGGATACCCATTCACCAACATGAGCTTGATGTCTGATACGTCTCCAACGTATCTATAATTTTTTATTGTTCCATGCTGTTATATTATCATTCTTGGATGTTTTATAATCATTTTTCGGTACTAACCTATTGACATAGTGCCAAGAGATAGTTGCTGTTTTTTTGCATGTTTTTACATCGCAGGAAATCAATATCAAACGGAGTATAAACACCGCGAAACTTTTTGTGGATATTTTATGGACCAGAACACTTCCAATGGGCCAGAGCTGCACCTAGGGGGTGCCCCGAGGGGGCACAACCCACCAGGGCACGCCTGGAGGACCAGGTGCGCCCAGGTGGGTTCTGCCCACCTTGGTGGCCTCCCGCACCCCCTCTTTACCCTGTAAATTCCCAAAAATTCCGAAAACCCTTGGGTGAAACTAGATCAGAAGTTCCGCCGCCGCAAGGCTCTGTAGTCACCGAAAACCAATCTAGACCCCGTCCCGGCACCCTGCCGGAGGGGGGAATCATCTCCGGTGGCCATCTTCATCATCCCGGCGGCCACCACGATGAGGAGGGAGTAGTCCACCCTCGGGGCTGAGGGTCTGTACCAGTAGCTATGTGTTTAATCTCTCTCTCTCTCTCTCTTGTGTTCTTGAGATGTCACGATCTTGATGTATCGCGGGCTTTGTTAATATAGTCGGATCATATGGTGTTTCCCCCTCTTTATCTTGTTGTGATGAATTGAGTTTTCCCTTTGAGATTTTGTTGTTATCGGATTGAATACTTTTATGGATTTGAGAACACTTGATATATGTCTAGCAATTGAATACTCGTGGTGACAACGGGGTATCGTATTGATTCACTTCATATATCTTTTGGCACCCAACTCGCGGATTCCCGAGGTGACATTGGGGTAATAAATGCATAGGGGTTGATGCACGTTCTTGTCTTTGTTTCTCCGGTAGAAATCTTAGGGTGCTCTTTGAAGTTCTTTGTGTTGGATTGAGTATTATGAATATGAATTTGCTTTGGTGTTATTTTAGTACGAACTCTAGGATATATCGAACGGAAAGAATAGCTTTGTGTTATTTTAGTACGAACTCTTGAATAGATCGAACGGAAAGAATAGCTTTGAGGTGGTTTCGTACCCTACAAGCAATTTATTCTTATGTTCTCCGCTAGATAGGAACTTTGGAGTGATTCTTCATCGCACTTTGAGGGGTGGTTATATGATCCAATTATATTAGCATTGTTGAGAGATTGCACTAGTGAAAGTGTGAACCCTAGGCCTCATTTTCAAGCATTGCAAGATCGTTTTTGTGCCCGTTTACTATTTTCTACCTTGCTGTTTTTATTTATTCAGATTATAAAAATATATTTCTACCATCCATATTACACTTTTATCACCATCTCTTTGCCGAACTAGTGCACCTATACAATTTGCCATTGTATTGAGTGTGTTGGGGACACAAGAGATTTCTTGTATTTGGTTGCAGGGTTATTTGAGAGAGACCATCTTCATCCTACGCCTCCCACGGATTGATAAACCTTAGGTCATCCACTTGAGGGAAAATTGCTACTGTCCTACAAAACTCTGCGCTTGGAGGGCCAACACGAGTCTACAAGAATAAAGTTGCGTAGTAGACATCAAAGCTCTTTTCTGGCGCTGTTGCCAGGGAGGTGAGTGCTTGAAGTATATCTTTAGATCTTGCAATTGAACCTTTTAGTTTCTTGTTTTATCACTAGTTTGGTTTATAAAAAAACTACATAAAAATGGAATTGAGGTTGCATCATATTATTGATCCTCCTTATAATATCTTTCTTGAAAATGATGGTTCAGAAAATTGTGCTCAATTGTTAGAAGAAGAAGTCAATAAATTTTTTGGCACAAAATATTTAAATGATGAGCATGGTTGCAATGTTGTTAGTATGAATTCTTTGAATATCCATGATGCTAATGATATGCAACTTTACAAGCTTGGGGATGCTATATTTGATGAAGATGATATTTTTACTCCCCCAAGTTTTGATGAGAAAATTTATTATGATGAAAGCATGCCTCCTATTTATGATGATTATATTGATGAAAGTGGATTTGGAAGAGTGTCAACTCTAGGTACTAATCATCCCACTATTTTGGAGGGTGTTGAATCTTATTATAATAATGATGAAAGTGGATTTGGAGAGGTCATGACTTTTATTTAGTGATGAATCCACTATTTCGGAAGAGGTTTCAATTGATTATTATGAGAACAAGGTTGCTATCTATGATGATTATGGTGATGACATGTATGCTATAAAGAATAATGATAACCATGAACCTTGTCATCATGATTTTAATTTTCACTCTCATGATAGTTATTTTGTTGAGTTTGCTCCCACTACTATTGATGAGAAGAAATTTGCTTATATGGAGAGTAATAATTCTCTATGCTTGTGGATCATGAAAAGAATGCTTTATGTGATAGCTATATCGTTGAATTCATTCATGATGCTACTGAAAATTATTATGAGGGAGGAACATATGCTTGTAGGAATTGCAATAATATCAAGTTTCCTCTTTATGTGCTGAAAATCTTGAAGTTATGTTTATTTTGCCTTCCTATGCTAGATGATTCTTGTTCCCATGAATTATTTGCTCACAAAATCCCTATGCATAGGAAGTGGGTTAGGCTTAAATGTGCTATTAATATGCTTCATGATGCTCTCTTTGAGTTTCAATTCTTATCTTTTATGCGAGCATCATTGAAATCATCATGCCTAGCTAGAAGGCATTAAAGAAAAGCGCTTGTTGGGAGACAACCCAACACTTTTACCTACTTTTTGTGTGTGTTCACATGATTATGCTACTGTATTGATCATGTTTTATTGCTTTTGTTTCAATAAAGTGCCAAGTAAAGCCTTTGGGATCATGTTGGATGATAGTTGATTTGATCTTGCTGAGAAACATAAACTTTTTCGCTCACGAAAATAACTCTCATTTTTAACATAATAGTTCTCTTGAGTTGATTCTGTTTGCATAATATTAATATACAAATTGCTCACGTGGTACTAATTTTTTCATAATTTTTGGAGTAGTAGAAGTATGGTTGGAGTACAAATTACTACAGACCGTTCTGTTTTTGACAGATTCTGTTTTCAATGCATAGTTTGCTTGTTTTCTAATTTCTATTGCTTATATTGCTCAATATAAATTGTGGAAATGATATGCTACAGTAGGCATTGTGTGTAAACAATTATGAATCTTGTCTTTTACAGTACCAAAATGAAATGGTTTGCTCTTTATCATACTAACCTATCTCACGAAGTTCCGTTAAGTTTTGTGTGATTGAAGTTTTCAAGTTTTGGGTGAGATGTCAATATGAGGAGAATAAGGAGTGAAAAGACCATAAGCTTGGGGATTCCCAAGGCACCCCAAGGTAATACTAAAGGTAGATCCAAGAAAATAAGCTTGGGGATGCCCCGGAAGGCATCCCCTCTTTCGTCTCCAACATTATCGGTAATCTCACTTGGAGCTATGTTTTTATTCGTCACATGTTATGATTTTTACCTGGAGCGTCATTTTATTTTGATAGGATTTTATTGATGTTATTTAGAATAATGTCTTGCATCTTTCTTTTCAATAAAAATGCCAAGGATAGCCTTTATCATGCTTATTTTGCAAGTCTATTTGTTGCTGTTTCAAAACAGAAAGTTTATCGCTGTTGCAAAAATTCCCTAGAAAAGTCAGAATGTGATAAAATGCTAAAACTTTTTGCAAAATAAGCAATAATAAATTTTCTACAGTGTGGTATTTTTTCATAATTTTTGGATTTAAATAAGTATTGATACTCTTGCATTCTTTACAGACTGTACTGTTTTGGCAGATTGCTGTTATGTTTGCATATGTTTGCTTGTTTAATGATTCTATTTGAGGATAGGAGTGTTAAATATGCAGAGGCATTTAGTATGCAATGTTGATTAATAATTTTAGTGATTTTCTAAAGTAGAGAATGATAAGGTTTTTGCATTGGTTTATACTAACTTATCTCACGAGTTCTTGTTGAGTTTTGTGTGGATGAAGTTTTTAAGATTTAGGGAAACCGTGATATAAAAGGAATTAAGGAGACAGAAAAACTCAAGCTTGGGGATGCCCAAGGCACCCCAAGATAATATTTCAAGGAGTCTCAAGCATCTAATCTTGGGGACGCCGCAGTAGGCATCCCACCTTTCTTCTTCAACAATTATCGGTTAGTATCGGTTGAGCCTAAGTTTTTGCTTCTTCACATGAATTGTGCTATTCTTGGAATTGCATTTTGTTTTGTTTTTGCTTGCTGTTTTAATAAAATAATTAGATCTAATTTTTTTTAAATAAAATAGAGTCCTCAAATAGTTGCCAGGGAGGCTAAGTAAGTGGCACTCACATCCCGTCAACGAAGCTCTTTTCTTTGGAATTGCTCTAGTGCTTCACTTGTATCTTTTTTAGCACGGTGTGCTTTAGCATTTTTGAAGAAATTATCTCTTGCTTCAATTAAATTAATTTGAGATAAAGAAATATTATGCTCAAGATCTTCACTTATATTTGTTTGAGCTTATCAAAAGCAACACATGAAAATTGGTCCCAAAGTGATGGATATCCAAGAAGGATATAATAAAAACTTTCATGAAGATCATTGGACAAAATAAACTTGATTCCTTGTAATAGTTTTGAGATATGATGATGTGATATGTGAGTCATGTTGATGAGTAATTGTGCTTAAGAATATTGGTGTTAAGGTTTGTGATTCCCTATGCAAGCACGAAAGTCAATAGTTATGCAATGAAATTATATCCTACTTGTGGTGCATTATTCGGTGTTAACTATGCTTAATGCTCGCTAATGAGATTATTCGTTTCTTGGTTGGTCGCTTCTCAATCTTTTGCTAGCCTTCATTTTGCACTAAGTATGATCACTACTTGTGCATCCAAAATCCTTTAAACCAGTTTTGCCACATGAGTCCACCATACCTACCTATATGCGGTATTCTTTTGCCGTTCTAAGAAAATTTGTATGTGCCATCTCTAATTTTCAAAATAAATTTCTCTTTTATGTGCTCGTACCGCTCGCGAGGCGGTGAGGGGTGGCCAATATTTTCCATGCTAGATGTGTTATTCTCACGATGAGTGTTTATTCACTTGTCATTGCACGAGAGTAAGGCGAAGGTATTAGGGATGCCCAGTCCCGAAATGAAAAATGAATTTACTTTATGTTGTCAAATAAAAAATTCCTTGGAAAGTATTGGTATGGAGGGCACCCGTGGATACGGTTAGCCATGGAGAGTGAAAGTATGGTTTTTAAAGGAATAAACTTTATTTTCTTTTTGGGAACCGCCTATGATATATCTAGCATGGAAAGTGTTGGGAGCTCTAAGTCGTTTTCGTTGGTGGGAAAAGTATGCCTCTCAAAATGTTTTTATCTCTCAATTTTCGCTTTGAGCTCTGGCAACTCTACAAATCCCTAGTTCCCTCCGCGAAGGGCCTTTCTTTTAGTTCATGCAATTTTTATTTTTAATTTGAGTCTCCATCTTCTCTTATAAAGCACCAACTAGGGGGCACTATGATCGTACTTGAGCATTGGGTGTAGCTAATATGCGAGTGTGTTTCTTGAATGAATCAATGATTGAGCATGATGGTCTAGGGATAACTTATTTTAGCGTTGATATTTTGAAAGACATGGTTGCTTGTTGATACTCTTGAGTATTTAAGTTATCATGTCAAAACTAGACTATTGCTTTGAACCATATAAAAGTCCAAATGTCTGTAACACCCCAAAAATTTGACCTTGTTTTATTAATTAAAATTTTGCCAGGAAATTAAAATTTTTGTTTTCTGGATTTATCTTTGATTTAAGAACCCCTCTTCTCTTTAATATTGTGGGTTTTTACCTCAAGTGGAAACTTTCCAAAAGTATTATTGGACCTGTATGCCCTCTTTATAAAAACAATTCTTTATCAGTGGATTTAGTTGCATAATTGTTTTTCATGAGCTTTATTCTGATCTTTCGTAAATTTGGAGCCACTTTTGCACTGCAACCATTTGATAAATGCTTTTAAAATTTTCACCAAAATTTGGGGATGTCATGTGAGGTTTCCACATCACTTTTATGCAAGAATATCTTTTGGTTATTGCAGATTTTGAGCTCTACATCAATTTTTCAAATCTGGTCCAGTAGGTATTTTTGCACTACAACCCATTTAAATATTTTCCTAAAAATTCTTCCAAGTGTTTGGAGATGTCAGTAGATTGCTTATAACTCAGCTTCATGCAAAAACCCAGTGTTGTTCTATGAAAGATTTGAGTGAATCATCCTCATCTTCATTCTACTCCAGTTTGGTGATTTGTACTGCAACCCTATTTTATTTTGCTCTAGTGCCCTTGAGCTTTTTCCTACTTATAGTCCTCCCTACCAAACCCTTAAGTCCAGGAGATTGGACCCATTGGAGTATTTTTGGTGCATGCAATGATAGCCTTTAGTTTCTGCCCAAAACTGGTTTTCTCAAAAACTTGCACTAACAAATTTCTGTTTTTGCCAAACTAACCGTACCACCTTCTTTAGCTCCTAAAGAGACTAGGATCTGGAGATTTTGGCCACCCCAAGAGTTGCCTAGATGCCCATGGCATTCTGTCGAACACCCTGTGTGCAGGAACAGTTTTGGCATGTTTTCTAGTCTGCATTGTGAGCTTGAGCCCCTGACCCATCCAGCATGTCCACTAACCTCCTAGCTATCCCAAACCCTGGCCTGTTAACTACCAGCATCACCCAAGCTCTCTAGCACGCGCTGGCATTTCGTCGAGCACCTGGCGTGCGTGCTCTGGGCGCGGCCAGAGCGCGCGTTTTGCACGTGCGTGCGCACGGGTCGCCGCGTCGCACCCCTGGCCCTTGCTCGCCTGCAGAGCCACGCCCTGCCCTCGCCCACTCACCAGTACCCTCCAAGCCTCCCTGGCGCCCTACAGCGCCGCCGTCAGGGCTCCCTTGGCGGCACGCCGGCGTCGGCAGCGCGCTCTGCCGTGGACGGCGCCGCCCAAGCCACCCGCGCGCGCCAGCTGCCCCCTGGGAACAGCCCGAGCCTATCCACAAGCCCGTCGGCACGCGCTCGTCGCCGCCACGTAGCCCTGCAACCACAGGACAGCGGTCGCCGGCGATCCTATCCACGGCCGCCGCGGGACCGACCTCGAGCGCCTATATAAGGGAACCCCGAGCTCAACCTAGCACTCAGGCAACCTCATTCTAACCCCCTAGTGCCCCCAACACCCAGCAATCGACGTCGGGAAGCTTTCTTCCCCGTCTCCGGCCAGTTCGGTCGCCGCCGCAATCCAGTACAATACGTCGCAGCCAGGCCCTCCCCCGTCCATCCAACGCCACCAACCGTCTCCCCATAGTCTTGCGGAGCTGCCTAGCGCCTCAGCCTCGACCAAGGACCACCATAGCCCGAAGCCCCCTTTGCTCCCGAACCACCGTCCGCCGCGGAGCTCGCCGCCGGTGACTTCCTCCGTCCCCACCTGCCTAGCGACCACCGGGAGGACCACCCCGGTCTGGCGGATCCATCCCTGCCCTCGGGGCCCCGTGGGGAGCTGCCGTTCGTCGACGGCGATCGCCGGAGTCCCGCCACCGTTCGGGCAGAGAGAAAGGAGGGAGAGGGAGACCAGTCAAACCTGACCAGTGGGCCCCCTGGACCCACTGTCAGTGACTCGCGCGCCCGTCCACTCTGGTTAAGTGAAAGCGCAAAAATCCCGAGTACGTCTCCTCTGCTTCGAAAGCGCATTTTCCCCCGAAACGTTTTCTTTTCTGGTTTTATTTAAAAACAGAACTTTGACAAATCTTTGACTGGTTATATCTTTTATAATAAAACTCCAAATGAGTTGATTCTTTTTCCTACCTCTCTCAAATTTCATCTAGTTTATTTTAAGATTTATTTCAAAAATATTTGGGACAACTTTTTGTACTGTTTTTGAAATATGTGCTATTTGAATATTTCTCAAAATAGGATTTTGGAGAAAAAGGCAACCTTCAAAAAGTGCACCCCCATGCATACACTTGAAGGCAAGCATTCTGAACCCTGGCTTAATATTTTTGGATGTTGTTGATACGGTTACAACATCACCTTGACTTGGAGCATACGCTATTTTATGTGCCGATAAAATCATACGCATGATGTGCATAAATGGGGATTTCGTTGCTGTTATAAATGGATATGCTGGTGATAGTGATCATCCTTGTAAGCTTCTCATGCATACCAGAAGGAAGTCGGGGAAAGTCGCGGTCTTGGGTAGACGCGAGCTTGTCCCTAGTTCCTCGTTGAGACGAGTATGTCCGGTATGGCATGGTGAGGCTTGATGAGTGGTAAGCTTACCTGTTAACGGAAATATTTTTGTTATGATAATCATGCAGAGAATGCTTGAACCTCCTGAGTCGGCCGAAGATCGAGTCTTGTTCCAGTAACCCCCATACTTGCTTCGTACTATCACTTGTCCCTGCCATAGGTAGGGTACGGTTCAGTAAGTTGTCAACCCCTTTCTAGCACACACCGTACAGAGAGGCCGTGATGAGGGTACCATGGCCATGGATTAAAGCCAGTCATCCGGTCCGGGGGCATGGGTGTTTCGGTTGTAGCCGAAGGGGTAGCTCCCCTAGTTTGCGCGCGGTATAAATTTTGTGATCCCATGCTACGTCGAGGTTGTAGCCTCCCCACTTAGAGTTTCGCTTGACAGGTGTCGTGGGTGATTCCAGACACCGGTAAGTTAAGCTGGTGTGTGCAGGTCAGGCGTGTTTTCAATTAAAAGACCGTAGACGGAATTAGTCCCGATGGACTAAAGAAATCCGTTACCCGTGGGTAAAGAGTACACCCTCTGCAGAGATTATACATCTATTCGAATAGCCGTGTCCATGGTTAAGGACTACAGTCTGGGATGGGTCAAGTGTCGGTCTTAGTGTCGGTCTTCGGAGGAAAAACTGTTAAACCAGAACTTGGATCATGACTTGTGACTTGTGATGATTATGATTACTATTATTATGGACTAACCATTTACATTATTTGAATTATTGAGTATCCCTGGGACGATTCTACCTCCTGGATACCCACTGCAACTATTCTATTATAAGCCCTTTATGTGGTGTCGCATAGACGCCCGACTGTGGCATGCCTGCTATTTTCTTTATATTATAGGCCCTTTATGTGGTGTCGCTTAGACGCCCGACTGCGGCATGCTTGTTATTTAATTATCCTCTATAAGCCCTTTATGCGGTGTCGCTCAGACGCCCGACTGCGGCATGCTTGTTATTTAATTATTCTTTGTAAGCCCTTTATGTGGTGTCGCTCAGACGCCCGACTGCGGCATTGTTAATTTATTTGCACCCTTTCGAGGAGTCATTTCAGACACTCGATCAGTGCATTCTATTTCTATATTGCATGTTTATATTTTACCTGCATGCGTACATCATGGATTTCGTATATTGAGTGACAGACGTTATGGTCATAGAATATTTCGGAGCATGATTACCCCTTGTTATATTATACCCGTGTTCGAAATGTTTGCGAGTACATTCAAACGTACTCACTGGCTTGTCCCTGGCTATTGTCTTGGCCAGATTTCTTGCATGGGAAGGAGCGTTACGACGACAGCCCCGGAGCCCATGTAAAGGTGATAGCAGCCTCGCGAAGATAGGAGTTATCCTGGTCAGCTGTTCTTGTGGGAAATGGAGTCCCATAGACGCAGATGTACCACAAACCGCTTCCTCCATCAACCACTAGAAACCAAGTGTTGTACTCCAAGGCCACAATGGTCTTGTACTACATATTTTGTACTTTGCTTGGAATTCTTGTATCAAGTTGGTGCCTCATCAGCTAACAGTAATCCTGGGGCTGGTGAGTACAAGGGCCATTTTCTGGAGAATTATATCCCGAAAACCCGGTCCTGACAATGTCCATGCTATAAAGAAAAGAATATGAGATGACATGTTAGGTAGCATTCCACATCAAAAATTCTGTTTTTATCATTTACCTACTCGAGGACAAGCAGGAATTAAGCTTGGGGATGCTGATACGTCTCCAACGTATCTATAATTTTTGATTATTCCATGTTGTTATATTATCATTCTTGGATGTTTTATAATCATTTTATATCATTTTTTGGTACTAACCTATTGACATAGTGCCAAGTGCCAGCTGTTGTTTTTTGCATGTTTTTTACATCAGAGGAAATAAATATCAAACGGAGTCCAAACACCGTGAAACTTTTTGTGGATTTTTTATGGACCAGAACACTTCCAATGGGCCAGAGTTGCACCTGGGGGGTGCCCCGAGGGAGGCACAACCTACCAGGGTGGGTGGTGCCCACCTCGGTGGCCTCTTGTACCCCCTCTTTACCCTATAAATTCCCAAAAATTCCGAAAACCCTCGGGGTGAACCTAGATCAGAAATTCCGCCGCCGCAAGGGTTTGTAGCCACCGAAAACCAATATAGACCCCGTTCCGGCACCTTGCCGGAGGAGGGAATCATCCCCGGTGGCCATCTTCATCATCCCGGCGGCCACCACGATGAGGAGGGAGCACTACAAAAAAAAATACACTTCCGTGATGATACGTGTTTGTCACAGTAGGTCGCGTTTTTTGTCATGCATGTACATCCATGAAAAATTTATGACAAAATCAAGATAGTCATACCTGTGCTGTCGTAGAAGTGTTCCATGACATTACCAAAATTATCATCACGGGAGTGTCCACTTCCATGACGATAAATCGCGCGTCACAGAAGTGCTTTCGTCAAGGGTGACCGACACGTGGCATCCACCGTAACGGAACGCCGTTAAGCTGTCGGGTCGGGTTTTGGATCCGATAACCCGTTAACAGCCCCGACCAATGGGGATTTTCCATGTGTAAAATCATCATTGGCTGGAGGAAACACGTGTCGGCTCATCGTTGGGACAGATGTCATCCACTCATTGGACAGAAGGCGCCTATGATACGTCGACACGTGGCACGGCCCAACAGAGGCCCATTCCTGTGAAAAGGCCGGCCCATTTGACTTGGTCAAAAGGTGGCGGCCCGGCCCATTGAAAGCCTGTTAACGGCCTGTTCGCATATAGCCCATTTACAGCCCGCTAACCCAAGGCCCGTTACGCCCTATCCGAATTAGGCCCAGTAGCGTCATCTGGGCCATCCGATATGATTCCAGCCCGTTTTCACTTCTGGCCCATGTATGGCCCATGACGTCTTTCGGCCCATATGAGGCCCTATGTAACTCTTGGCCTATTAACGGCCCGTGGCGAAACTGGCCCGTAATGAACAGTGTATCACTTTACACCCATTAACGGCCCATGGTGAAACTGGCCCGTAATGAACAGTGTATCACTTTATACCCATTATGGCCCGTTATTCCGTTGGGCCGTTTCCAGCCCATGTTATCTTTCGACCTTCTCAGAGCCCATTTATTCTTGGGCTCATTTCCAGCATTCGTTTACTTACGGCCCGTTACTGTAATTTTCTGCTTGTGGGCCAAATTCAGCCCGTGGTTACAGTCGGCCCGTTTGTGGTCCGTTAATACGTTGGGCCGTTTTCATAGCGTCATCAAATACGGCCTTTTAACGATGGCCCGTTATGGTCGGCCCATGAACGGACGATTCCAACTCTAACCCGTTTACGGCCATAATGCGGTCTGTTTGGCCCATGTTTGGCCAATCGATCATACGGCCCGTATAAGGCCCATTGATGATACGGCCCACAGAAGGCCCATTGTTTCTACGGCCCGTAGAAGGCCCATTGTTTCTACGGCCCGTAGAAGGCCCATTGTTTCTACGGCCAGTAGAAGGCCCACTGTTTCTACGGCCAGTAGGAGGCCCAGTGTCACTACAGTAAATATTAGCCCATGGTTATTGTGGCCTAGTTTTAAAAAATGGGTTATTGCAGCCACTAGCTAACCGCGGAAAAAGAACTGCAATGACTACAAGCAAACAAATAAACAAGACAACAAGGAAATAAATAAGCAAGCAACTAACGCTAGGCTATCATGGCTATTACACATATTACATCCACTGGGCATCAAAGTTCGCCACCAGTGCAAATATAGGGAACAAAGCAGCATATCATATACACTGGTTGTCAAAGTTGGCGACCAGCGCAAATAAACGCCGCAGCAAAACAAATCCAGAACTGAAACCACTTCAGAAGATCTCAAGAAACAATATCCTGGGTACCCATAATGCTGGCAAGATGCTTAGCAAGCTTATTAACTTTCTCTTGTTTGGCGCTTAAATCCTCCAGCGCTTGCTGTTGCACCAGAAAATATGCATATGAATTCTGCAGGGACTTCCTCAGTCCTTCAGCTTCCTGTAGCAGCACATCTGATCGATGTCTTTCAACTTGAAGTTGAGACTCAAGAAGACGAACTGATTCAGGCAGCGAGTTCGAAGAGCTTGTGCCAGCAGTAGTGGCCAGTAACTCGAACACTACATCAAGACAGGACTTTTGGGTTCCCTCACCGTCGTCAAGATAGTTTTTATCAGCTTTCTTGGAGACCAACAGGGATGTCTCACTATCTTGAACCTTATCTGCATTACTTCCTTTACCATTGGATAATGCGGTACTGTTCTCCAATATTTTGTCCGCATTCTAAAAGAGAAACAAGCAGACACATCACATGTTTACCATGTTGTATATGAAACTCATTTTGGTAAATGAGTTCAGTAGTAAAGTGGATAGGATAACAGCATGAAACAAACATATATCTATGTACCATGGTCACTTTATGGTCTATATCATTCTAGTTTTTGTTGCCAAATCAAGACAGAGACACAGTTCAAATAATATTTGTTCAAGACAAAGTAGAATAGACAGAATATAAATGTGGGTAACTATAGAGCAATAACAACACTTGTAATGTGCATGACATGAGAACATAACTGTTTATTCAATTGAAACTGAAATCAACATAGAGCAGGTTACAACAGCAAACCAGTTAAAGAAACAGGTTTGAAACATACCTGTTGCGCCATTGGAGTTTCAATTCCATCCTTCAAATTTGAGAATAGTTGGTATGAGTAAATACAGTAATGCAAGAGCAAAGGAGTATGAACCATAGCTACAGAACCTGACCTGCGAACAAATCTTCTTCTCCTTTAAGCGTTGAGTTGGGATTCGGAGTGGTGGTCCTCGTGCTTTTGGCACTGCAGTTCCCTTACTAACTGCTCGTGTTTGGGTGCTCTGTGGTGGAGACGGTGCTGTGTCAACTGGAACTGGGTTACTATCTGCCGGGGTTGGGGTTAGAAGGGTATAGCTGGTTCTCTGTCCAACTGGGTAGGGGTACAATCTGCGAGAGTCTGGGTTATGTGTGGTGGATTTGGTCCTTGGGCAAGTACAACCGTGGTTCTATCTACATCAACTGGTAGAACTATCTTTTCCGAAGACCGTGTTGTTACTCCCTTAGATACTGCCATCACGCTCTCCAATTCAAATGCTGATAAACAAGAAAAGTAATTGAAAGTATAGACATTGTACGATAGACAGGTGCAATGGATAGTGGGGAATAAAAGAGGGCATGAAATAATTCATATTTATGTTGTCTAACCAAACAGGATAGCATGACACAATTTCACATATATGATGGCTAACTAAACAGGATAGCATGACACAATTTCACATTATGATGGCTAACTAAAAAAGATGGAAAGACATAGTTCAAAATATGAGACTATGTAAACAGGATGACATGACATAACTATATAATGTGTTTATTAAATAGGTTGGCATGCCATAATTCACATACATTCATGGATAGAATGCCATAATTCAAAATATGATGACTGTAAACACTAAACAGGATGAGATGATATAACTATATGATGTCTTTATTAAATGGGTTGCCATGCCATAATTCAGATAGATGATGTGTATGTACTATGTAAACATGATGGCATGATATAATTCAAATATATGATTTATATAGTAAGCAAGTAAGCAGATGGAAATCCATATATGATGTAAAAACTAAGCAATGCAAGACAACATGCATGACATGGGTAATATAACCCTGCCAAGTTTGAGCATAGACCTCAGGGGGGAAATAGGACTGGTCATCAGTCTCAGAATCCTCCTCTGAGGAGCTCTCTGTAACCAGCAAGATGTCTGCTTCAGCAGGTAGCATTGTCTGCTCTAAATACCTTGTTTTCACTCCAGATACTTCCATCACCGCTTCAAATGGCTAATGCACAGGAAGAGTAGTTGAATATACAAACATTGTCGACAAATGGAACACATAATACAAAAAAATGATAGAATGATATAATTCACATACATGATGATTGGCTAAACAGCATGGCATTGCATAATTCACATATATAATGCCTTTGCAACAAGATAGCATTGTATAATTCACATATATAATGTCTTGCAACAAGATGGCAATGCATAATTCACATATATGGTAATTAGACACTGAACATGTGGCATTCACACAAAGCATGTCTAAACTAATCAAATGACATAGCAATGCGAGACACCATACGCACGATATGAGCAACATAACCCTGCCAAGTTAG
>NC_057802.1:170713226-170727467 GCF_018294505.1 Triticum aestivum | reverse complement strand
GGTCATCTGTCTCTGAATCCTCCTCTGAGGAGCTATCCGTAACCAGCGAGATATGCGCCTCGTCAGATAGCATAGTCTGCTCAGAAGACCTTGTTTTCACTCCAGAATTTGCCATCACCGTGTCAAATGGCTGATGCACACGAAGAGCAGTTGAATGTACTAACATTGTTGACAAATGTAATATGTAACGAAAAAAAGGATGGCCTGATATAATTTACATATAAGACGACTGGCTAAGCAGGATGGCATTGCAAAATTCACATATATGATGCCTGGCTAAACAAGATGGCGTTGCATAATTCACATAAACGATGAATAAACTAAACAGATGGCATTCGCACAAAGGATGTCTAAACTAAGCAGATGACATATTTGATGTATAAAGTAAGCAATGCAAGACACCATATGCATGATATAACCAACATCAGCATGCCAAGTTAGAGCGAAGACCTCAGGGGGTAAATAGGAGTTGTCTTCTCTTTCTGAATCCCCCTCAGAACAGATATCTTCCTCTCGATTACAATCCGAAATGCGTGGAGGGGGGGCTGCCTTTGCGCCTACCATGGAGCGACGTCTGCATGAAATTTTATTGCCACGCAAGGCTCGTCTCTTTTGCCCTACATGTTCAGTTCCATTGTTTACAATAACTGTCATGCATAGGAATAAAACATAGTGAGATTATGTAAGGAGTGCATGCAGAAATCCAGAGTGATGGTAGCAACCTGTGGATAGACCCAAAACCAATAATAGCAGGCAGATAATGGCTTCAGTTAAAAAATACAGATAATGGCTTCTTTACTGTTTGTTTCCCACCCAACATGAAAATCATAGTAGACACCGGAGATTAACCAGATAGTAGATAGATACTATTGATAGCGGCCCCGATATGTACCCCACAACCATTTAAAAACTGAAGTTTGACCATTAGTTTGGAGCTGACTCAGAGTCTAATCGGTGAACAGGACGATAAAGTAGCATGTAATATTAAGCGATGCATAACGTAAGCAGACACGAAAGAGTGCGACCTCTCTTGTGGACCCGTGTAGTCCTCGAGGTCATCTGCTCAGTTGATGATGGTAATGCAGTTTTCATGGCTGCCAGCGGTGGGGAAGAATATCTGAGGCGGCGAAAGACAGTCTGGAGGCCAGATCCCTGCTGTGCTGGACCCTTCTGTCGTTGGAGCAGCTGAGCTGGGGTGGACGACGGCGCAGCAGGAGCGGGACAAACCACGCAAGGTTTTCTTTAACAACTATCTGTAACCGAAGTAATTCTGTAAGGGCTCGTTTGAATTGGAGGATTCCAACAATGCAGGGATAGGAAATAGACAGGAATAGGATAGGAATGCACGTGCAAAACAGAGAATTTAAAAACACAGGATTTCTGCCAATCTGGGTGTTTGATTCACAATAATTGGAAGATCACAGGATGCAAAGAAGCATAGTGAGATTAAGTCAAACCACAAGAAAATGTACGGTTATAATGCTATTATGCTACTATCTCTTAGTCTTGTGCTTCATGAATAGGAATTTGAAAAGGAGGACAGGTGAAAATTAAAATTCCTACGTTTTTTCTTTCAAGGAGACACTAAAGGAACAAATCCGTGTGCTCAGTGGACAATATATATAACATGTAGAGTAAAAAAGAGATGCAACAAGTGTACAACCTCTTTGGCGAAGCCATGTCGATCTCAGCATGATTGGGTTGGCCGGTGAGGATGCTCCGGCTGACTTTGCTGTCGGAGGAGGGGAAGAAGATCTTAGGCGTCTGGAGATGGAGCCCGAGTGAAAGGATCGATACGGTCGACTAGAGGGGGGGGGTGAATAGGAGACTACAAATTTTACTCTTTCTTGTCAATTTTAAGGCTTAGCGGATAAAAAGGGTTCACTAGATATGCAACTAGGTGAACACAACCTATATGACAAGCAAGCTCTAAGCTAAGTATGCTAGGCAACAAACTAATTAGCAAGCCAACAAGCATACAAGGCTAAGTAAAGTGCGGGAAAGGATTAACCACAAGTGAGACGAGGACGCGGATTTTATCCCGAAGTTCACTCTTCCTTGGGGAAGAGCTACTCTCCGTTCGGAGCGGTGCCGGAGCCAAAGCTTGCGGAACGCCACCGAAGGCTCACCGTAATCTCCTTCGAGTCACCCCCAACGGATGAGCCTCGAATCACTCGGGGTTGGTCTTGAAGGCGACCACCACACCTTTACAAACTTCTCCGGAGCACACCACAAGCAAGGAAGCTTCCGGAGGAACCACTAACTGCCTAGGAGCCCAAGCTCCAAGAGTAACAAGTCATGGTGGATGAATGTTGCGGGGAATGCGATTTGGTTTGGTCAAAGTGTAGATCGGGTCTTGCTCTCCCAATCCCCAAAGTTTCAACAAGATTGGGTGGAGGGATTGAGAGTAGTGAGCAAAATGGGGTGTAGCAATGGAGGAGCTCAACAAGACATTAGGGTTGGGGGATGGAGGAGGAAGAAGGGGGCTTTTATAGTGTTCTTGGCCGGGAGGGGATTTCTGCCCGTTGGACCCCGTGCGCACGGGCCAAGTCAGCCCCGTGCGCACGGGGTGTCCAGTGAGATGCGAGGTACCCCGTGCGCACGGGCCAAGTCAGCCCCGTGCGCACGGGGTGTCCAGTGAGTTTTGAGGTACCCCGTGCGCACGGGCCAAGTCAGCCCCGTGCGCACGGGGTGTCCAGAAATATTCTGACTACCCCGTGCGCACGGGGGTCAGAGACCCCGTGCACACGGGGTGTCCAGAAGATTTCTGATGAAACATCACAGGACACCACGGCAAAGCACACAACAAGTGGAATATCTGAGGAGGTGTAGGAGGGCTGGTGTATCTGTCTTGGAGGCATTCCCACACGACACTAATTCCACGAAGACCCCTCTTGATAGTGCGGTTTTACCTACGACTCAAATCGAACCAAAACGAAAAACCTTCGAGTCGCCGGTAACCACGCCTTTGATCTTTTTGGACTGGGGGGTCGCACACCTCCATCAATGGACACCTTGGAACCAACGTCCTGAGATAAACTTTAGCAACCAACATTAGTTCCACTAACCACATTGTCATCACACCAAAATACAATCTAAGTTGATTATGCATCAAGCACACACATATGAGGCTCCCCCTAGATCCCCATTGTCAAGGCATGTGATCAACATAATAAAACCCAACACGGTGCCTAGATCACATGCAAGTGTGGTGAGCAGAAAACGTGAGACTAACATATAGAAGCTTGATCATACTCCACAAGATACATCAACATAAGCATAGATAAATTCCATAAAGTAGATAGTCTCTCACATAGACTAGGTAGCTCACGACCACACCGCGAAAGCAAGTAAATAAGAGTATCTCAAGCCAAATAAACACAACCAAAACAAACGAGACACGAAGAAACGAGGCTTTGAGATCTCACCCAACTGAAACCAACTGCAAACGCCCCTAATAGAACACTTCTCCCCCTTTGTCATCAAGACAACAAAAAGGGAAAAGGCGATGCTAACGAGACTCTAGACAAGAGGAGGTGCGCTCGAAGCATCATCATCATCATCAAAGTGCCATCCCCCCAAGGGAAAAGAACGAGCTGTGGCCACACTGTCGATGTCCTCGGACCCTGGACCAACCTCCTCACCAGCTGCAGCACGCTCAGCCTTCTCCTGACGCCTCACCAGCTTGCCCTTGTTGATCTCCTTGACCTGACGGCGCTGAATGGACCAACACATTTTGAACATGTTGCTCACGGTCTTCAGAAGAGACTTCTTCTCCTCTCTGGTGAAACTGGCATCAGTAGCAACCTGCTTCCCTTTGCTACGCGGAATCCGCACATAGGATGAACATCCCTCAGTGTAGGTAGCACGATCCTCAGGCCTGGGGTTGCGCCCCTTCTTGGGATTTACATATGGTGGAGGAGCAGCCGGAAGCCAGTTGGAATCACGCTTCGGAAAGGAGGTGCGGTACTTGGCAATGTACCTGGCGGGACAGACGGACTCAATCAAAGCTTGGATGAACGGAGCATAGATGCATGACTTGTTCTCCTAAACACACTGCCTGATCTCAAAGAACATGAAGTCCTGAACATCCACTTTCTTCTTGTTATGAAGGTAGACAAAGATATCCAACATGGAGCTCCTCAGATTGTGAGAGTCCCCGGTCTTAGGATTAAGCGTGTACCTAAGAATGTGACGCATAGTATCATAGGTTGGCTTCAAATGTTTGATAGAACCGGTGGTGAAGGCCTTGTCTGGCTTGTAAGCAAAAGTAATCTCATCCTTGTCTCTACCTGTCTCACGAACACGGCCATACTCAGGATGCTCCTCAGCAAAGAACCGATAAGGAATGATGTCAGAGAACTTGGCCATGGAGGCCTCACACTCATATGTGCCAGACATCCAAGTCATAGTGCGAGCCTCATCACTGTGGAAGTATACGGTGGCAAAGAACTGCATCACAAGATCTTCACTGAACGGATGGTGGAAGGCGACGAACGGGATCAAGCCAAGCCTCCCAAGAGCACTATACACACCGGGATAGGTATGATCATTGTCCCGAAGAGCCTCCACATTGATTTGCTTGTGGGGGGCAAACTTGTTTTTCTTGGTCATGATCAGCTCAGAGAACACCCAGTGTTGAAAATCATTCTTGAATCTTGGGTCAACCCCTGCATCAGTGTTTGGCACATAGGGGAGATCCTGCCTGCAAGCCCAAAGCTCTGGCTTGGTCCACTTAGACAGAGGTAGATTCTTGACATTCTAACCTCCTGGGAGCACATGTTCCTCTCCTTCCTCCTCATCAACATCATCAGCAGAATCATCCTCATCTTCTATCTCTGCGTCTGTGGGGTTCTCATAGTGAGCATCTTCCTGCGAATCATACTCCTCTTCTGAATCCTCGGAGGCTTCAATCACTGGCTGCTGGAGGCGGTACGGCGAACACGCCCCATCTCAGAGTCCTGACCACTTCCTTCGGACGGCTGACGAGAAGCCAAAGAGAATTCCCTGGAACCTGCCTTGGTGCGCTTGCGACGGAGCTCGGACCTCTTGTCAGCAGAGTCTGAAACACAACAGCAACAAAACACAACAAACACGAGAGACACAAATAAGTACAAGTGCTCGAGAAGCTGGCGAGGAATGGAAGATAGAGAAGAAACAGGACTGGCACCACTGTGTACCCCGTGCACACGGGGGTCTGACCACCGTGGACACGGGGGTCCCGTGCGCACGGTACAAGGCCCGTGGACACGGGGGCCCCGTGCGCACGGTACAAGGCCCGTGGACACGGGGTTCGCCCAGCGGCAACCACTTCCAGATCGAGATCCGGGAGTGAGTGCGGCAGGGAGAACTGCCACAGTAATGCCCATCTGCCCCTAGTCTACCACAAGGGAACGACTGGCCTAGACTAGTAGAGGAGGAAACCCTAGACTAAAACGGATCCAAAGGAGGAAAAAGAAGAACAAGGGGAGGGGGATACCAGAGGAGGACCCCATCCCGGAAGATCTCCACGGAGCAGCGAAGTCCCACGGTGCACGGAGGAGCACCGGCGACAAGGAGGCGACGGCGGCGGCCTGGAGGCGAACTGGAGCGTGGAGGGGGCGACTGGGTGGGAAAGAACCCAAACCCCCCACGTCCCACCTCTTCAGGGCCAGAAACCGCAGACCCCGTGTGCACGGGCTAAAGGCCCCGTGCGCACGGGGGCCCGTGCGCACGGTACAAGGGCCGTGGGCACGGGGTCCCCGTGCGCACGGTACAAGGGCCGTGGGCACGGGGTATCCAGAGGATTTTGACAGGAAGAAGCTTGTTGGGTTATGGCTGAATGCAAATTCTTACCAAGACCCCAAAGAGCATTCCCGCCTCACTTCTGAACACGTCGCAGAAGAAATCCAACACTACTAGAAAGGAGTATGTGTAGCACTTGCACTGGAAGAGACTCGAGAAAACACACACTCACGGAAACACGAACACAAGGACAAGAAGAACCACACAAACAAAAGACAAAAACGATCCAACCTCCAACGGAGGGCGGTGGCCGAAGCCACCATGTTTGAGTTTGTTTGGTATGGCACCGCGAAGATATGAACCTTGGGTCCAAGACCAATACTCATCTTTGAAGCACAAATGCCATCTTCAAATGGCTAATGTGAAAGATTTTGATCAATTTATGCACTAGTAGGATAAGATAGCTCATTAGTTGAGCTAGCTCCCCCTACTTAGGTGCCTACATCTAAAACAAGATACTAGTAGAGGATGTGTGTGTATGCAAGAACCTCAATCCAAGTTACTTATATCCACGATATTCAACTCATGCCTTAACTCGCGGAATCTTGTTTCATCAAGTGGCTTGGTAAAAATGTCGGCAAGTTGCTTCTCGGTGTTGACATGGAATAAATCAATGTCTCCCTTGGCCACATGATCTCGAATGAAGTGATGACGAATCTCGATATGTTTGGTTCGGCTATGTTGCACTGGATTGTCGGCGATCTTGATTTCACTTTCATTGTCACAAAATAGAGGCACTTTGTCACATTTGACACCATAATCCATCAAAGTTTGCCTCATCCATAATAATTGTGCACAACAACTTCCTGCAGCAATGTACTCGGCCTCAGCGGTTGAAAGGGACACACAATTCTGCTTCTTTGAAGACCAACTTACCAATGACCTCCCTAGGAATTGACAAGACCCGGAAGTGGACTTGCGATCTACCTTGTCTCTGGCCCAATCCGAATCCGAATATCCTAATAACTTGAAAGTTGCTCCTTTGGGGTACCAAAGGCCCAAGTTTGGGGTATGAACCAAATATCGAAGGATTCTTTTCACTGCCGAAAAATGGCTCTCCTTGGGAGCGGATTGAAATCTTGCACACATACACACACTCAACATAATATCCGGCCTAGATGCACAAAGGTAAAGCAAAGAACCGATCATAGAGCGATATACCTTTTGATCCACATCTTTACCATTGGGATCAAGATTAAGTTGGCCATTTGTGGGCATGGGCGTCTTCATGGGCTTGACATCTTGCATTTTGAACCTCTTGAGCATGTCTTGAATATAAAGTGCTTGGTTGATGAAGGTTCCTCCTCTCAATTGCTTCACTTGAAATCCGAGGAAAAACTTCAACTCTCCCATCATGCTCATAGCAAATTCCTTGGTCATAAGATTCTCAAACTCAACGTTAATAGCATGGTTAGTGGAACCAAAAATAATATCATCAACATATATTTGGCACACAAACAATTCTCCTTTTACCCTCTTCGTGAAGAGAGTGGAATCTATTAACCCGATCTGGAACCCCTTCTCGCTTAAGAACGCAGTAAGGTGATCATACCAAGCACGAGGTGCTTGTTTAAGTCCATAGAGCACCTTATGGAGTTCATAAACGTGAGAGGGGTGATCGGGGTCTTCGAAACCGGGAGGTTGTTTGACATACACCAACTCCTTAAGAGGACCATTAAGAAATGCACTCTTCACATCCATTTGATACAATTTGAAATCATGATGTGAAGCATATGCAAGCAAGATACGAATGGACTCAAGACGGGCAACGGGGGCAAAGGTTTCACCGAAGTCCAAACCTTCAACTTGGGTGAACCCTTGTGCCACTAACCTTGCCTTGTTTCTAGTGACTTGTCCATGCTCATCTTGTTTCTTCTTAAAGATCCACTTTGTTCCAATGACATTATGATGTTCTTTGGGTCTCTTCACAAGAGTCCATACTTTGTTGCGGGTGAAGTTGTTGAGTTCTTCATGCATGGCATTTACCCAATCCGGGTCGTCAAGTGCATCTTCAACCTTAAGGGGCTCAACACAAGAGACAAACGAGTGATGTTCACAAAAGTTTGCCAAACGTCTACGAGTAGTTACCCCTTTGTTGATGCTTCCATAAATGTTGTCGGTGAGATGTTGAAGATGCTTTAACTTGGCGGCCGCTTTTTGCACTTTGAGGGTAAGCTCTTCTTCACTTGGTTTTGAACTTGTGGAAGAAGCTTGGCCTTGAGAATGCTTTAGCCTTGGAGACACCCTTCTCTTCACAACCTCTAGTTCTTGATCACTTGGACGTGATGATGTGGAAGACACTTGAGGTTGGGATTGATCTTGATCTTGATCTTGATCAAGAGCTTGACCTTGGGCCTCACGGATTGGTTCTTCGCCATTTGGTTGGGCTTGCCCTTGATCTTGCTCGGGAACATGAGGGACTTGATCTTGTTCTTGGATAGGTTCATGATTTTCCATAGCATCTTGACCTTGTGGTGGTGGTGATGACTTCCCTTGTGGAGAATCCACAAGAGGGGCTCTTACTCCTTCTTCTTCTACTTGGACTTGGGGTGTTTCTTGTGGACGAATGTGGCCTATCCCCATAGTCCTTATAGCTTGGGAAGGAGCCTCATCACCTACAACACTAGGAACAATTTGCTCCGCACGGGAACCATTATCTTCATCAAACTCCACATTTACCGTTTCCTCAATACATCCCGTGGATTTGTTGAGAACACGGTAAGCATGCGAGTTTGATGCATATCCAACAAATATGCCCTCATAAGTTTTAGGCGCAAACTTAGCTAAACGGGATTTCTTATTTAGAATGAAACACTTACAACCGAATACTCAAAAGTATTTGATGTTAGGCTTTCTCCCGATTAGGAGTTCGTAGGGAGTCTTGTTCTTGAGCTTACGAAGATAAAGCCGGTTTGTAGCATGGCACGCGGTGTTGATGGCTTTGGCCCAAAGCTTGTATGGAGACTTGTACTCGTAAAGCATGGTCCTTGCCATCTCAATGAGAGTCTGGTTCTTCCTTTCTGCAACACCATTTTGTTCGGGAGTGTATGGCGCGGCATATTGATGCTTGATCCCCTCATCGCTCAAGAACTCGTTCATAGTGTAATTTTTGAACTCGGTGCCGTTGTCACTTGGAATTGCCTTGATCTCACAATTATGTTGACGTTGAGCTTCTTTGGCAAAGTTGATGAAGGTGTCTTGAGTTTCATCTTTAGTCTTGAGGAAGAACACCCATGTATATCTTGTATAGTCATCGACAATGACAAGGCAATACCTCCTCCCTCCCAAACTATCATAATATGGAGGCCCAAAGAGGTCCAAGTGAATGAGCTCGAGAGGCCTCAAAGTGGTAATGATAGTTGACACCTTATGAGCTTTTTCATGAAGTTTTCCGGCAATGCACGCACTACAAGGACGATCTTTGGCAAAAGACACATTGGTTAGTCCAAGGATGTGCTCCCCCTTTAAGAGAGCTTGTAAATTTCTCATGCCAACGTGTGCTAGCCGGCGATGCCAAAGCCACCCCACGTCGGCCTTGGCCATTAGACATGTTGCAAGATAAGTTTTCTCATTTGAGAAATCAACCACGTAAAGGTTGTCTTCAACATGCCCAACAAAGACCACTTTGAGATTGCTTCTCTTAAAGACGGTCACATGAAATTCACCGAAATGAGAATCATAACCGGCACGAGCCAATTGAATCGTAGAAAGTAAATTGTAGTGAAGAGATTGAACAAGCATGACATTCTTAAGTGATGCATCACTAGAGATTACCACCTTGCCCAAACCCAATACCTTGCCCTTGCTATTGTCACCAAAAGAGATGTTTGAAGTGGCCTTGAGCGAATCAATGAACTCCACAAGCATCTCCCTCTCTCCGGTCATATGATTGGTGCAACCACTATCGATCACCCATTGTGTTCCACCGGAGGTATAGTCCTACAAGAATCAAGCTTTGATTTTAGGTCCCCATTTTGCAATGGGTCCTAGAGAGTTAGCAATAAGGGTCTTAGGAACCCAAATAGTCCAAGCATAATCATCATAGTTAGTGCCAACAAATTTAGCAAAGGTATGACCATCATTTCCTCTCATGAGGACATAAGATGGGTTGTTCTTGCCGGCAAACTCTTTGGGAATGGCCTTGTCCCTAGCGACCTTGCCATCCCCGACATTCCCTTTTTCCTTCTCCTTCTCCTTGTGTCCTTCATGAACAAATGCTATCTTTTGTTGGGGAGGAGAAGTAGGACCGATCTTCTTCTTGTTTCTCTTCTTCTTGGTCTTCTTCTTCTTAGAAGAGGGGTCAAACCCAATTCCCTCCTTGGCAACACACTCCTTTTGGTTGCTCAAGAGGTCATTGAGGTTTTTCTCCCCTTGAATGCACGACACAAACCCTTTCTCAATTTGGGCTTTTAACTTCTTATTCTCCTCTTGGAGAGAGGTGCAATCATGAGCAAAGTTAGCCGTACAAGATTCATCATTTAAATCAATATGAGGGACGGAAGTAAGAGCCTTAATGGTTGTAGCTTTAAGTTGAGCATACGACTCGGTGAGGGCAATGAGGTCACCTTTGACAACCTTGGAACTAGTCACAAGGAGCTCATGTTCCTCAACAAGTCTCGTGTGATCAACTAGAAGCTTTTCAACCCTTACTTTAAGGGCATCGTTGTTCTCAAGAGCAAGTTGCAACGCATCATCGGTTTTAACGAAGTCAATTTTATGAGAAGACAAGGCTTCCTCAAGTCATGCTCTCATGACACTCTCTTCATATAGCTCGTGCTCGAGGAGTTCGACTCTCTCTTTTTCCTCTATGAGGAGGTTTTCAACGTTCTCAATAAAATCATCGCGTTTGGCGAGTGATTTAAGGAGATCACTAAAACGAGCACGAGCTTCACCATGAAGAGTGTTCATGAAAGCCATCAAGGATTCCTCATCATTATCCACACCATCATCACACTCATCCTCCACTATCTCACATGAAACATTGGGAGTGTGGATGAAGGGTTTTTGAGAGTTGGACTTTGTTTTTACCTCGTTGGCCATGAGGCAATGATGAGTGAACGGCTTGTCCTCGTTGGGAGAGTCGAAGAGGCCGGTGGTGGAGGAGGAGGTAGTGGCATGCATGGCAATGGCGGCCGTGCCCACATAATCATCATCACCGTCATCTTCATCTCCGGACATGTACTCCTCATGAACAAGAGCCTTGTCATCTTTCCTCTTGGAAAACTTGGTGAACTTCTTCTTCTTGAGCACAAGCTTCTCGGACTTGTCTTCACGTCTCTCATAAGGACAATCGTGCACAAAATGTCTTGGGCTATCACAATTGTAGCATTTTCTTCGTCCAAATGATCTTCCTTGCAGATTCTTCCCTTTGTTTGCCATGGTCCCGGAATATTTCTTGACCAAGAGAGCCAAGTCTTCCGCAAAGTCATTTGCCGGGCATGAGGTGTCAACATCTTCCTCACAAGTCTCTTCAACAACTTCTTCATCCCTTGAGGGTTGGGCAACTACTTTCTTGGCCTTCAATGCAAGATTTGAGTTCTTGGTGGCTTGAGCTATGGCAAAGGTCTTCTTGGACTTGGTCTCCAAAAGAACATGAGTTGAGAAAGTGGATACAACTTGTGCCGCGGTCAACTTTTGATAGTCCGGGCGTTGATGTATCATCATCACCATGGTATGTTCCGTGAGAACCATAGCATCAATGAACTTGTCCTTAATGAAATCATCATTCGCCCAAGTGCACCCAAAGGTTCTCAAATTGAGCACAAGAGACTTCAACCTTCGATATACCTCTTCCGCGGATTCACCCTCATTTCTCACAAATAGGTTGACTTCTTGCTTGAGCAAAGCCAACCGAGATCTTCGAATTGCTTCATCACCTTCGAGGGCCTCCTCAAGGCAATCCCAAATTTCCTTGGCGGTCTTGAGGAGAGCAATGGAGTCACTATAGTCATCGGTCACCGCGGTGCGCAACATGTGGTGGGCGGTAGCATTGAGTTGATCATCAACTGCTTCTCTTGGAGTGAGCTTCATGGGATCCTTGGGGTTGAAACCATTGACCACAATCCACCATAGTTGTGTAGATGCACTGCAAATATGAGACTCCATATCTAGCTTCCACTTAGCAAACGCGTTAGCTTTCAAAGGGGGCGGAGGCCCCACAGGATTAATGCGAGGGTGCTGCAAGGGTTGTGGTGAGTAAAATGGTTCCACGACATTGTACTTGGGAACTTGAGTGCGAGCCGGGGATGCAAGAGGTTCTCTCAAATCATCCGCATCATGAACCGCATTTGGATCAAATGAGTTTGAGGCGGATGTCGAGGGCTTTAAGCGAGCATCAATTTCCTCCTTGACCGAGGAGCGAACTTCTTTCAACATAGAAGTTTTGAGGTCCGCAAACATTGAAAGAATATCGGCCGCGGTCAACGGGGCACCCGGGTTAATGGGGGCGACGGGAGCAACGGCTGGAGCAACAAGTGCGTCGGCCGCGGCGGGGGGTAGGTTTTGACCATCCTCCGCAAGTGGTGCGACACCTCCCTCATTCCCTAGATCGTCCATATCCTCTAAGGTTGTAAAACCTTATATTAGAGCACGAGGCTCTGATACCAATTGAAAGGATCGATACGGTCGACTAGAGGGGGGGGGGGTGAATAGGAGACTACAAATTTTACTCTTTCTTGTCAATTTTAAGGCTTAGCGGATAAAAAGGGTTCACTAGATATGCAACTAGGTGAACACAACCTATATGACAAGCAAGCTCTAAGCTAAGTATGCTAGGCAACAAACTAATTAGCAAGCCAACAAGCATACAAGGCTAAGTAAAGTGCGGGAAAGGATTAACCACAAGTGAGACGAGGACGCGGATTTTATCCCGAAGTTCACTCTTCCTTGGGGAAGAGCTACTCTCCGTTTGGAGCGGTGCCGGAGCCAAAGCTTGCGGAACGCCACCGAAGGCTCACCGTAATCTCCTTCGAGTCACCCCCAACGGATGAGCCTCGAATCACTCGGGGTTGGTCTTGAAGGCGACCACCACACCTTTACAAACTTCTCCGGAGCACACCACAAGCAAGGAAGCTTCCGGAGGAACCTCTAACCGCCTAGGAGCCCAAGCTCCAAGAGTAACAAGTCATGGTGGATGAATGTTGCGGGGAATGCGATTTGGTTTGGTCAAAGTGTAGATCGGGTCTTGCTCTCCCAATCCCCAAAGTTTCAACAAGATTGGGTGGAGGGATTGAGAGTAGTGAGCAAAATGGGGTGTAGCAATGGAGGAGCTCAACAAGACATTAGGGTTGGGGGATGGAGGAGGAAGAAGGGGGCTTTTATAGTGTTCTTGGCCGGGAGGGGATTTCTGCCCGTTGGACCCCGTGCGCATGGGCCAAGTCAGCCCCGTGCGCACGGGGTGTCCAGTGAGATGCGAGGTACCCCGTGCGCACGGGCCAAGTCAGCCCCATGCGCACGGGGTGTCCAGTGAGTTTCGAGGTACCCCGTGCGCACGGGCCAAGTCAGCCCCGTGCGCACGGGGTGTCCAGAAATATTCTCACTACCTCGTGCGCACGGGGGTCAGAGACCCCGTGCACACGGGGTGTCTAGAAGATTTCTGATGAAACATCACAGGACACCACGGCAAAGCACACAACAAGTGGAATATCTGAGGAGATGTAGGAGGGCTAGTGTATCTGTCTTGGAGGCATTCCCACACGACACTAATTCCACGAAGACCCCTCTTGATAGTGCGGTTTTACCTACGACACAAATCGAACCAAAACAAAAAACCTTCGAGTCGCCGGTAACCACGCCTTTGATCTTTTTGGACTGGGGGGTCGCACACCTCCATCAATGGACACCTTGGAACCAACGTCCTGAGATAAACTTTAGCAACCAACATTAGTTCCACTAACCACATTGTCATCACACCAAAATATAATCTAAGTGATACTTGCACTTTCACTGAGGTACTGCTCCACTGTGATGGAGGGTTTCATTGTTGGAGCAGCTCCGGTGAGTTGTACGACGCCGAGGCTGAAGCAGAACAAGAGAGACAACGAACAACGTTAACCTGAGTGGAATTCTAATAGCATCTCCAATACATGACGTAAAATACATAACCACAAAGTTCTAGATGTAAAATACATCAGCACTCATCTCTGAACTTAACTGTCGAAACTAAACTTAACTGTCGAAACTGAATTTTGCTGTCGAAACTGAACGCACTAGCAAGGTGAGGCTACACGTCGGTCGACTGACTTTTTCATCTCTGGTCAGTCGATTTTGCAGCCGTTGGATACGAAATCAAGGGCCTGCGGTTCATCTTCAACCTCCACCCCCCTGAGCCGCCAGCCACCGCCGGCCAAACAGCAGCCCCCCGCCGCCCGCGGCCGGCGGTGCGCTGCCCCGCCCGCCCTGAAAACACTCCCCACCGCCGGTCCGCCGCCGCCCCGGCCATCCCTCTAGCCCCCCCCC